>NW_015112864.1:45431-106511 GCF_001443285.1 Poecilia latipinna | reverse complement strand
AAAGGATAAAAAAAAAAGAAAGTTTGTTTTTTTTTTTTTTTTCGTAAATTTTTTGGTTTAATTTTTTTTTTTTTTTTTTTTTTTTTTTTTTTTTTTTTTCCCCCCAAGCAAACTGGACACTTTCAATTCGAAAATACTTTATTAATCCCAAATGGATGCTGTTGTAACTCATTAATTTAGATTCTTCAAAGACTTATTTGAAGCTCCTGATGGCTGTTGGCAGGAAAGATCTCTTCTTGTTTCATGTTTCCAGTATGCTTTTTTCCGAGCTCCCGCGAATGCAGCGTCATTCCTAAGGCGGAGGAGGCGGAGATTCCAGCAGGGACGTAAACTGGACTGGAAGAGCGGATCATTAAAGTCCGGAGAGGAACACCGCGGTTGTTTTGAGATATTATTTTGGTGGACATCTGCTGATCTTGGATCGGCTCTGACGTCATCCCATCCTCGCTTTGCCGCTTATCTGAGCCTCGGCAGTGCCATGAAATCGTAAGGGACGTTTGGGAGCCGCTGTCACTTATGTGGGTTTTGTCTGGAGGGGTCAGGTCGGGAAAGTGCAGAGGCGTCCAAGCAGAAATCTGAGCTGCAGGAGCGGATCGGAGGGACGGATCCCCCCGGAGCCAGAGCGCTGCCTGCCGGGAGGATGATCCGAGGAGACTCCGGCGACGCGGTCGAGATCCGCTGTGGTTTGCACAGATAACCGGAGCGGAGTCAAATGGGAGGTCTGATGGGAAACTAGACACGTCGGCGCGTGTTTTGGTGTGCGAGTGTGTGTGCTTGCGTGTGTATGTGTTGAGAAGAAAGCTAGAAATCTAGAAGCTGACTGGCGGCGCCGTGACACCATGTGGAGCCCGGGAAGAGCCGCTCTGTGCTGGATGCTGCTGGAGACGTTTCTGCGCTCTGCTGGAGGTAAGACTGGAGCCAAAAGTAGGCAGCCAGTCTGTCTGCCCTGTAGAACCAAAACACACTTGCAACCCGCACTATTCAGAACCACGGCTGGGTTCAACTCAGAATTATTTACCTGAAACCCAGAATGCTGATGGGATGAGGAGCGTGGACGCGGGTGATCAATTAGACTTTGAATTAATTTTTTTACTAAGCATGTCCGATTCTTCTGTCCTTCTCAGTAATCGGTCATTATCAATGGGACATTGTTTGCATAACCAGCTTTCCAGCAGATTGAAGTCTGAATTTCTAGACGTTATAACTTTAGTCAGAAGAAAGAAGAAAATGACTTTTCAAGCACGTCTATGTTCTTGGCACTTATTGTGGAGAAAATACACCAAACTTCTGATGAGACAAATGTTGAATCTCTACCGCAGGATGCTGAAGAAGCTCCCATAATTCCCAACATATTTGTTCTAATTAATGTTTCCTGTCGGATGTAGAGGAACTGGAGGAATCGCATAATTCTGTGGAACATGTCAACCTCAACATGGCATGTGGTGCTGCTTGTCGTTAATTAGCTGGTTGATTGGAAAGGTACAGGCGTAATGTGGAGTGGGATCAACACGGAAAATGAGAGTCAAATTTAAAAAAAAGAAAAAGAGTTGTGAAGCTTGTTGTTCCAATAAATGGTCAACTCTAAAACAAAATAAGAGGCACAGAGTTTGTAAGTAAATTAGATGAAGAAAGGATACAGACAAACCATCATAATGAGCTTTATAAATGAAGCCAGGTTAATTTGGCTGAAGAGATGACCGATGTATATTACTGGTCAGTAGTTTGTAACGGTTAGGGAGATGATGCTTAAGCTGCTGCAGGTCCACAGAAATGCTTGGCTGTCCTGGGATTAGCATGTTTAATTTGTTTCATGTGACTTTTCGATAATTGGCTTGAAACATACAGAGGTAGTTTGTTCTCTTGCTTCATGGCTGTAGCTCTCTGCTCAGACATTATTCTGGGTAAGGAAATGTGTAAAGCAGCAAGTCCACATGACAGAGGGGGATCTGCAGCAGCCATTACAGTCTCTCTCTGACTGGCTACAATGCAACGGGAGAAGAAAAACCTGCATAGTATAAGACTGATCACTGATTTAAAAAAAAAAAAAAATCAGTCAGGCATAAATTCATAGACGCAACAGAAATAACTGATGTTGGGTTCAGTGATGATGATTTATTTATAAATCATTTTTCATACTACAAGCAAAGTGCTGCTTGAGCTCATGAGCAGCTAAGCACCAGGCAGGGATAATCCTAGTTTAGACTGTCAGAAAACCCTCATGATTAATATCTCCCCTACAAAATAAAAAACAAAAACAAAAGATGCAACGAACATCCTCCTGGTGGATCCATATTTTTGCAATAAAACTGATTTAAAAACCCCATAACAGTGAGCATATATGTCTCTGTTCTGAATGTATCTGGTAGGAATCCAGCTGCTGATCTTCTCTCCTCAGGTCTCAACATCTGTATGAGCGGCAGCGCCACGTCCTGTGAAGAATGCCTCCTGATCCACCCCAGCTGCGCCTGGTGCGCACAAGAGGTGAGTGACTGTCATCATGTAGACACCTGCTAGGTAATCTGCAGCACCAAGGCGCCTGCATTATGCAGGTTTTCTGCTTCAATAAGCATCTTTTGTTCATGTATTGGCAAAAAATATGTTGACTAATCAGCAAATATCTTAAACTGTTACCACGAGACGCTGTTCTGCTGTTTACGTGAAACATTTTGTAACTAGTTGAGACATTTTTCCTGGTCACAGAGAACACAAAGTCGAGGTTAAACATAAAGTGTAGCTTGTGTAGATACGCAAAATGAAAGCTTTATCTAGAAAACATTGTGCCACAGATATGTGCTGTGTTTTCTTTAGATATGCAAAGGCTAGCAGTGGTTATCTAAAACCAAAACCCTGAAGCACACAGCGTGCTTTAGGATTTAATCAAACAGAATGGAAGTGCTAGTCACTTCAGTGTCGATATAATCCAAAGTGCCTCCTAAGCAAATCAATAAACCAAAATAAAAAGGACCAGAGCACCTTTTTTTACCCCCTTTTATCATTTTTTTTTTTTTTTTTTTTTGGATGAACCAGATTATTACAGGAGGCCACAACTATAGTCAGCAAATATTTAATACAAATTTAATGGAAAACCAAAAATCCCCTCGTTAATCTTGTCTGAGTTTCTTGCCATAAAAATTGAAAACAAGTTTTGTTTTGATGTACAGAATAAAGGTTTTATGAAGCTGTGTTAGGAAGAAGTTTCTGTTCAGTCTTGAATTGTGTAGTCTGGTTAGATCGGTGCACATATTTTGGATTTTGAACTTGAGATTAATGGATGCAATCTAAAGACTGTGTAAAAACAGTAGCAGAGACAAAGCCCTTCAGTTTGGGTAGCAGAGGATCAGAAGCGGACTTCCGTGTTGTGAGCCAACCATGAGGCTGGGTAACGTTTCTCATGGCAACCGTTTGCTTTCTCTGGTTTTTGAAACTCTTCTGCAAAAATGCTGCCATACAAACAAATCAGTTTTTACATAACAAGTGTTGTCAGCCACACTGAAAACAAGCCAATATTATTCCACATGGTCAACACGCATTGCACTTTTTCTTCCTTCAAAATAAGAGTCTCAAACATTGATACAGTAGAGTGTTGAGGTTAACTCTCTTTCCTGAAATAACCTAATTAATATTTCGACTATCTGAGTCATGATTTGTCATTTAGAAAAGCTGATGGTTGAGCTGCTCTGACCACCAGCGTGAGCTTTGCTGCGTCTGGTCTTGCAGGACTTCGGGAAGCGCCGCTCGCTGACGTCGCGATGTGACCTCAAGCAAAACTTGCAGAAGCGGGGCTGCGAGCCGCGCTTCATCGAGTACCCCAGGAGTACGATCTCCATCCTGCAGAACTCGCCGCTGAGCACTAAAGGATCGGGACCGGCCCAGTACGACGTGGTGCAGATCATGCCCCAGAGAATCTCCCTCAGCCTGCGGCCAGGTAAGAACCGGCTGAATGCCAGGAAGCTGCGAGGCGTCCGTCCGTCTGTGGGTAATCACCAGCTGGCTCCGCCTCTGCAGGAGACCAGACGGCATTCAGCTTGCAGGTGCGGCAGGTGGAGGATTACCCGGTGGACCTCTACTACCTGATGGACCTCTCGCTGTCCATGAAAGACGACCTGGACACCATCCGTAACCTGGGCACCAAGCTGGCGGAGGAGATGGGGAAGCTGACCAGCAACTTCCGTCTGGGCTTCGGCTCCTTCGTGGATAAAAACATGTCGCCCTTCTCCTACACGGCCCCCAAGTACCAGGAGAACCCCTGCAACGGGTAGGAAGCACGACCACACTCAGGATTAGGGCTGGACAATAAGTCAAGAGCTATGTTTATATCAGTAAGTGATACGTCTGATTGAATTTCCAATGATCTCACTCGACGCCGATCTAGAACCACACAGCATTCTGGTGGATGTAGGCAGAGAAAAGACTTTAGCCATTCTCACAGTGAGCAACTCACTCTTTGGTTACCTAGCAACAACCTGTTGAGTAACTTGCGCACCAGCACTTTCATGTTTTCCCACCGTGGGAAAACTTAATAAAGGTCAAAGGTCATGTCACCAGTTTGGCAGAATTTCAGATATTTAAAACAAGAAAAAACTAATCAATAGTTATCAGTACTGATATTATCAATATTGTGATTTTTCAGCCATATCATCAGGCCCTACTCACACTTTACTTGTGTTGGCCTAAAACTCAGCAGTTTGGTTTTATTTTGGCGAGTCTGCAGCAGACTGAAGTATCGGTCACACCTGTTTAATATGATTCATGTATAATAATGTGCTGCAGCTGCTAGAATGAGGCAGAATGAAGGAGAACGCTCTGCATGAGCTGCTGATGCAAACTCGGTAAAGAAAGGAGAGCAGATAGGTGGGGGGGGGCACACAGTGTTTACCCCTGAGGTGAGACCTCCATCACGCATCACTTGCCATCTAGGTTACATCCCGGCTCAGTTGAGTGTGTTGTGTGTTTGTGTGTGTGTGAATGACATTGTGCTGACCCCAGCTGCCTCCTGTCATTGCTGTGTGAGTGATACTTTTTTTTTTGCATTTTGATCAGCTCAGGCCTCAGCACATCACTAATATGTAACATAACTGGTGGGTTCAGGCACGGTCAGGAAAAAACAGAAGCCTTGTGACTTTATACTTTACATTTAAAATATAATGCAGCAGCAAATAACACATGTTTTTCAATTTGGCATTGTCATATTTAGCTTAGAGTAATAGTAGGAAAGGCCCTTCAGTTACTGCATCAGAAATATAGCAGTAAGTTATTTTTCTCTGCTTGTAAAATTTCTACAACTAAACAATTGGATCGGTGCAACTCTTACCTTTTGATACCTTTTATTAACTGATTTGGATAATAATCAGGTATATTATTATTTTGTTCTGAAGCCAAAAGCTTTGGGACTTAAAAGATAATATGTACTGCTTAGCGTGCTTTTATTGTTTAATTCCAGAGGCTGACGTTCTGTCCGCGTCTCCCTGTACAGATACAAGCTCTTCCCAAACTGCGTGCCCACCTTCGGTTTTCGCCACATCCTCTCTCTGACGGACAAAGTGGACCGTTTCAACGAGGAGGTGCAGAAGCAGATGGTGTCCCGGAACAGAGACGCTCCAGAGGGCGGCTTCGACGCCATCCTGCAGGCCGCCGTGTGCAAGGTGACGTCGCGCCACCTACCTTAATCTTACTTGAAATGCTCCCAGTGACGGTGCAAAGTTGTGTCGGACATGCAAAGTGCCACGGTTACAGGCAGGAAGCTGAATGTGGTGCAGCTGCTGGATCAGGAGGACGAGGCGCTCGCAGGCCCAGTCACATCCCGCCTTCCACCCCCACTTTAATTGTTTTCTAAGGGAAGAGAATGACTTGCCTTGTAATTACCTGGAGCTGCTGTCTTTCAAATAGTTGCTGCTTGAAGGTGGTAATCAATCTGAAGGTCCGATTTAGTCTCAGCACGGCTTCTAGGTGCAGATTGTTTTGCAGGAATACAGAGAAATTCCTCCAAATGGGGCAGGGGAATTTAAAACTTTAAGACTTCAAACGTAGTCGCTGTCACTTCCCTGCAAAAACAGAAATAAAACATAAATGTTCTGCAGTCCTCAGCATATTTATATGTTGAGGTTTTTTTTTGGCTTTTTTTTGTTTGTTTTTTATTTATGTTTGTCAGCATTTCTTTATGTTGCTCTGGGCTGTGGAGTGTAAGCGCTGACATTAGCATTGGGGACGTTTGTGCTGCTGCTACGTGTTTAGCATTGACATGCTTGAATAGCATTGCTGATATGCTAACTCCTTTTAGCACAACTTGAACACAACAATAGTTTTCCAGCATCCCATCAGATTTGATTTTTTCAATCAGAAATGAACCTCCAGTGAGCCGGCAGAATCTGTTTGCGGATGTCAGTTGTGCGTCAGACTCACAGGCGTACCAGATACGGGAATATAAAGGTTCCATGCGGAACCTTTGTGTGCAGAAAAAAAAAACAATTACTCTAAAAATATAATTTTAAGCAGTTCTACCATAAAAACTGATCATGTAGAAGTTTGCAATATAAATGCGCTCAGTGGTTGATGTTGCTGGTATTTTATTTTAAAACAAAGTCAAAAAGATTATTTTCACAGGTTTTTTTTTAAATCTAACTGCTGAAGACTATTTTCACTCTGTAACAACTTCTACAAACAAGAGTGTGTGTTAGCAGCCGACCTGCTTTGGCATATATATGGTGTGTTCAGTGACTTGAAAAAGATAGTTTTATTTTAGTTTCCATGTAGCCGGTCGCCACACATCCACTTTCCAGCATATGTGCTACATTTAACCCTCATCTGCTTTGATTCCTCAGTGAGGCTTCGACTCCCTCAGGTTTGCTTCTTTATTTGCCAAACATTAGATTAAATTTAAATGTTTCTACTTCTGCAGCATTGTCGAGAAATACAAACGGCTGTGTTGGGATGTGTCACAGGATTAAAAATGTTTAACGTGTTTGGGTCGAACAATATTTTGATTCATAAAGTGCTGCTGTCATGTTCTGCGTATGAACAGAAATAATTACATATGTGGGAATAGTAGATGAGCCGCTTTGCTTTGACACAAACAGTGTTTGATGCACAGAGCAGAGTTTCTTCCCACAACAGTGTGTGTGTTGTTGGTGTTCAGAGGGTTCTGATCGGGCCGCCCACCGCTCTGAGAACTTTACATAGAGAACAAAAGAGCTACAAAAGGCTTCTCTCTGCTGATTGGGTGAAACGCTGTTTCTTTAGCACCATGATGCATTAGTCAGCAGTCTGTGAGCCCTGCCTGTTGTTTCCTGGTGATAATAGCCTGAACTGAGTCTTTTGTAGAAAGGTGTGTGTGTGTGTGTGTGTGTGTGCGGACTAGTGGTTCTCACGCTTTCTAGAAAGAGGGAAGGGGTGACTGTCAGTGACCTTTCGGTAAACAAAACTAAACCAGAGAATAAAATCCTAATCCTGAGTTGTTGTTTTTTTTTTTTTATATATGTTCAGGCTTTGCTAACCTTTACTGATCAGCAATTCCTGTAGAAGTTCCAGTGACTGTAACAGTTCGTCCTGCTTGACACCGGCAGGAGGAGATCGGCTGGAGGAAGGAGGCCTACCACCTGCTGGTGTTTGCCACGGACGACGTGCCGCACCTGGCTCTGGACGGCCGGCTGGGGGGGCTGGTCCAGCCTCACGACGGCCGCTGCCACCTCAACGACCACAATGAGTACAGCGCCTCCACCAAGATGGTGAGACAAACAAAAAGCCCCAGAACACCTCAGTGACCAAGAGAAACTTAAACACCATCTGAAATGTCTAAAACCAGAAGTTGATGACTTTATAATCCTTCTGGTGGACTCCCAGTTTACCTGGGGTTAGGGGCCACAGTTACACACAAGCAGCTAAAATCTGCAAATACATGAGATTTCCTCTGAAAATACTTATTGCTGTCTATTTTAACGGTGAATCATCCTAGTTACTGAGGAGAAGGCGGTTGATCTCGTTCTCTTGCTTTGTGAAGACATTTTGCCTCTCACTCAGAACGCTTCTTCAGTTCCAAATATGTATGGGACTTGCAAGCTTGCTATCGTCATAGCGACCACGCTAACAGGGCCATTGAAGTCACTCATGATCTATTCAGATCAACATTTGGCTCCTTGTTGCTTGACGATCCAAACATGTCCCTGATGACGCCGTGTGAGTGGCTCTGATTCCGCCCTGCTGAACCGCCGCCGATGGAGACGAGCCAAGACTGCTGGGTAGGCGTTGGAATGATGAAATCTACCTCTGTTTAACGTTGGTTGGCCGGAGAGGTCAACCACTGAGTCACTTTCACATGGAATTGACCAAATGTTCTGTAAGCTTTTCACCACTTCTTCAAAGAAGAAACTTCCCTCGTTTCATTTTTTAAAAAAAGTCCAGGTGTCCCCCATGAGACATTAACCAAACAACAACGCAACTTCCTCAGATTTCAGCAGAAAGTCTCCTGCTGTCTGGAATCATCAAACCCTACCAAGAAAGGTGATGAGTCTGCCTCCGTCATGCTCTCCGTGACCCGTCTGCTGTTTGTCCTCTAATGTTCTCTAACAAACACCTGAAGGCAGAAACGGGACAGCTGGATTCATACTGAGGTTGAACTCCACACAGACGGACTCCGTTTCCCAGCTGGGTGACTTCTGTTCTGGCCGCAGCGTTTTGCTCCTGATCTGTTGGATTCTGCCTGTAAATCAGATCAGAGACACCAGAGCGTCCAGAGATAATGAACACATCACAGTGCGAGACGTAGGAGGGTGGAGCGGCGACAACATCTCCACATTGACGTTTATCCTGAGGTCAAAAGTTCACTGCGAGCTTCAGAGCGTTGTCTGATCTGAACTGTAATTCATTGGCAGCACATGTGGACCCAATACCCACAATGCCTCATGATTCTCCTTCTCTGCAGGACTATCCATCTCTGGCTCTGCTGGGAGAGAAGCTGGCTGAAAATAACATCTTCCTCATCTTCGCCGTGACCAAACGGCTCTACGTTATTTATAAGGTATGCTTCATCTCCCTGTAGGCGTCCACCAGCGTCTTTGTTCGCAGCGTTTTGACGCTTCTCTGATCTGGTTCTATTGATTTCATGTTTTCAGAATTTCACAGCTCTCATACCTGGAACCACAGTGGAGATCCTGGATCAGGACTCGAAGAACGTCATCCAGCTGATCATTACCGCCTATAACGTGAGTGGAGCGAGCCCAGCTTCCTGTTTGTGTTTGTGTGGGTCTGCTCAGGACGCAGCCATCTGATAAGAGGAGGGGGAGGACGGCAGAAGCAGATCCTTCCTCATGAACCTCACTGTTCTGTTAACAGAGCCTGCAGACGACTCAACTACATGTTCCAAACGGGCAAAGAATGTTCTAGAAAAGTCAGACATTTATTTTCAGACAGCATGAATCTAATAAGATCTGTCTCACCAGCTGTTAAACCCCTCAGTATTCACCTGTCTGCTTCAAAGACATATAAACCTGATTGACATTCCATTCTTCAACAGATATGATGTTGGCTGCAGCTGTCAGATTGATTATTTTTTATTTTTTTTAGACTTGTGAAGACACTGTCGCAGTAATCAATGCAGCTAAAGATAAATGCGTGGATGAGTTTCTCCAGATCGTTGTGGAACATCAGTCCTCTAATCCTGGAGATGTTCTTCAGGTGATAGAAGGCCGACTTTGTAACTGTCTTTATGTGGCACTGAATGTTCAGGTCAGAGTCCATCACTACTCCCAGACTTCGGACCTGATCTCTAGTTTCTTGCTGTGATAACTGAAGCTGTTATCAGATCAGCTGACTCTAGATCATCCTTTTGACTTGGTTTTAGAATACCATCAACACTGAATTGACTGTATTGTTTGTTTCTGTTCAGCAGTAAGAGCTGTTTGAATGCAGGTGCTTTTTTGGTCGTTGAATTAACAAAATATTACTTTAGCATCACTTGATCATTTTGTAGCAGGTGATGGAGCTAAAAACACCAACGTGAAAAAAAAAATCAGTCCTTTCTGCTGGACTCGACCTCATACAGACCAGGGATGATCTGCTGATTATTTCATTGATTACCCGATTAATAATTGCAGAGCAAATGGTGCCTACTAAAAGATTTGGGTGATTTTTTTCTTTTGTTTTTTTATGCATAATATTTTTAACTAGATTTTTTCATCTGAAATGCATATTTATTGTCCAGTTTTGGCTTACCTACCGCTGTGAGTGGGTGTTCTAAATTAGTTGACGATTATTTCAATAATCATTCATCACAATTAACTTTTTGAGCCCTAACCTGGATCTTGGTGTCATGAAGGTAGCGATGAGGTCTCAGCTGCAGGTCGGTTCCTCTGGCATGTGATCGGCCGAGTTGGTGATGAAATGAAGCGCTACGGCTCACGGGAGGAGCTGTAGGAACCCACGTGTCAGCAGGACACACACATACTGAAGCAGCGTCAGTGTGTGTGCGTGTCCTGTTGGACTCTGTATTAAATACCCCACTACCTCCAGTGTTTTTCTCTGAGAGTGCAGCATGTTCCTCTTCTTCCTGTCTGGGCTCTAAATTGAAGCCAGACTCTCATCTGATTGGGTCTTTATGAAACGCGTTTTCACGAAGCGGTGCGTGTGTGCAGCTTCGCCTCATGTTTTCCTGCGTGGGCGTGCAAAAAGTTCTCCTCAGCCGGGCACAAGCCGCCTTTAGTTTTGACCTCTGATGTGTGTCAGAAGCGGGTTCGGTGATCTTTGACACACGGCGGCATTAACATTCCAGCTGCCACGTTGTATCAAGCAGCCTGGGGTCAGCGGCTGCAGGCGGCGCTCCCTCGGCGCGACGGCGTCCAGGGTCAGAGCAGGGTCTCCACGTCTCCTCCATGTGCGTGGGAATGCCTCTCATTTGTTCTGGGCACAGTTCAGCTGCAGCTGCATGCGGCTGTTTGCAGCACTCCACTTGCAGCCTGCATCCACGTGCAACGCTCATAGTTGTGGTCAAATTGAGTGTAAAAAAAACACATTCCTCATGTTTCTATTCCACTCTATTATTCACCCAGAGACACGCAGGCATGAAGCAGCAGGATGGGAGCCATGTTGTCAATGTTCCTCCACTTCCAGAACAGCTGCTCAAAGTCCTCTCCTGCTTTAGAAATCATCTTGGACAAATAAAAAACAACAAAAAAAAACCAAATCACAACATGTCAGTCCGCATCGATGATTATTGATTAGTTTTTTGTATTGAATATCTGAATTACTGCCAAACTTCCGCCTTTTCTGTTTTCTCCTAAATTTTCTCTCAAACTCATTTCTCACTTCACTGCACACTGCCTTTTTTTTTTTTTTGAAGCACGTTTGAGGCTGTGCAAGTTGCTCAATAGGTTGTTGCTAGATTACCAAAGAGTGAGTTAGTTGACGCCACCCACCTTGCCTGGCTCACTGTGAGCTGGTTGAGCCGTTCCTCTGCCTACATCTCCCAGAATGCTGTGTGGTTCTGGATCAGAGTTCAGTGAAATTATTGAATTCTGTCGGATGTATTATCTATTGATATTGATTACGTGTCTATCACAATATATTTTATTGATTTATTGCCCAGCCGTTAATCATCTATTTCTAACCTTTTTGTACCTGCAGAACATTCGGTCCAAAGTGGAGCTAACTGTGTCGGACCACCCCGAGGACATCAACCTGTCCTTCACTGCCACCTGCCAAGATGGGAAGCCGCTGCCAGGTTTCAGGAAGTGTGCAGACTTAAAGATTGGAGAAACGGTGAGTCCTTCTCCAAATTTCCCACTCGCACTCTAAATGTTTTATTACGCAGTGAGCCACAGAGAAACCTCTCAGAGATCTTCCAGCCTGGCAGTGCTTTCTGCTTTGGGGTTATGAAAACTTTATCACTGGCTTCCTCTGGTCACCATTAAGACCTAAACCACTCACACTGCAGCACAGTCCAAGAGTAATCTCCAGTTTCACGACCTGTATCTGATGAATGCTGCTGCATTTCTATTTTTAATTAAACATTGCATGCAGATTATAGCTTATTGTTTCCCAAATTACAGCTTTTGACTAGCAGATGACAGCTAACTGGCTGGCAGGCTACTGATTTGAGTGCATGACAGTATGGTGTGGTTACAGCTGATTGGTGGCTGATGGTCTAATTTTTACTTTTACTTGAATGACACAATAAAGCTTTGAGGTGTAAAATTTCATTTGCAAATATTCTTTACAGTTTCTGTGTATTTAAAGAGACCACTTCCCTCTGATTCAGCTGGTTGTGCTGCTCCCAGACCTCTTTTACACTACCTGTTTCTACTAAACAGGGGTTACCAATCATATTATGCTACTAACCATGCTATGCTGGTAGGTTACTGTATTATGCTAGCAATTTGCTAACCTTGCTAGCAGGTTAATTACCACACTGTACTAGGAGGTTACTAACAGCACTATGCTAGCAGGGTACAAACCGTGCTAGCAGGTTACTAACTATGCTAGCAGGTCGCTAACTGCACTACGAG
This sequence comes from Poecilia latipinna, assembly GCF_001443285.1. Lineage (NCBI taxonomy): Eukaryota > Metazoa > Chordata > Actinopteri > Cyprinodontiformes > Poeciliidae > Poecilia > Poecilia latipinna. Next base: position 94,020 of record NW_015112864.1, on the reverse strand, counting down.
GCTATTTTGTACTAGCAGGTTAATAACTGTGCTGTGCTACCAGGTTATTATCCATGCTGTGCTACCAGTTTACTAAAAATGCTAGCAGGTTGCTAACCACACTGGGAGATTATTTTGCACTAGCATGTTACTACCCTCGCAGTGCTATTAGGTTATTAACCGCACTAGCAGGTTATTTCACACTAACAAGTTCCTAAACACAATATGCTAGCCAGTTACTAACAGCGCTATGCTAGTGGGTTACTAACTGTGCTAATAGGTTACTGCATGCAGGATTCACCCATCAGTTTCCAAACACCTGTTCTCAGCCAGGCTGATCCAACTGGATAGCATTCTGCTATGCCTTCCTGCTAACAATAACCTGAGCAAGCAGGTTATCTGATCAAACCTGTTAGATCTTCTAGTCCTTTCCTGCTACACCAGGGCAGGAAGACAAGGCTTTATGTTACTAAATGTAACAAAATTTAACAGGAGAAGTGTGAAATAAGTTATCACAGTGAAAAAGGCTGATTAATTACATTAGTTTTTTTTTGCACTTTGTTATAAAGATACAGATCACTGATGTTTAGCTTGTTAAAACAAAACAAAAAAAAGGAAAGGAATTGCCTGAATCAAGCCAGTCAGAAGACCTTGAGTGCTGTTCTCACTGCTCACAGAAACTTTGTCATCCACTAGAAATCTTTCTGAATGTTTTGGCTACATTGTTATCTTTTCTTCACCCTTCAAACTCGTACATCTGTTACTAAGCTAGCATTTCTAGATCTCTTGTATTTGCCTGTTGGAACATGCTCACTTTAACCACCTTTGTGGTTCTGATTTCTGTCTGAACCTTTCTTTAAACACGACAAATGCCTTTCTGCATTCTTGGTAACAAACAACCTGCCACGCCTACCTGTTGAATGTTCCAGGAAAAACAAAAAGTATTTAATCTGCATTCAGGCTCTTGTCAAATGACTAAGTGTTGCCGTTTGTCAGCTCGGGCTCTATCTTGCAGTCATGGTATTACCAGAAACTGTTAAAAACTCTGCCTTTTCAGCTCGAAGTGTTTTTTTTTTTTTTTTAAACTGACAAGAAGTCACCAAAATTAGCTGAAACTGATCAGTTTTCACCAGTTTTTGCTCCTGCGGCACATTTTCAAACCTAATGCCTGGTCCGGTTCCAAGTAGTTAAGTTGTCAGTTCTTTTTCTTTCAGTCGATGGAGGGGATGTCCTTCCGCTGTGGTAGTTATTTGATTCAGCTCCTGTTCTGTTTGCTGTAGCCATGCGGACTGTTGGCATAAATGTCATTTCTACCTGTGCTGAAGCCCCCATATTTAAACCTGTTGCTCTTGGTGTGAAACCATCATACACATGAGCTTGTAGATGTTGAGATCTTTGCTCATAACGGAGACAAAGCACGTCTCTTTGACTGTGTGGAACCTCTTTGTCATTCCTCCAAACCAGTTCACGGTACTGTTTATTTTACACCAAGGTTTTGGTGAAGGCCACACAATAAATCACATCACAATTTCCATTGTAATATTATGTTCACAAACAATATCATAGACCTGCTTTCGTCCTGTATTTGGTGGACTGTTCAGACTGAACTGTAATGCATTTACATTCTGCAGGACAATAATAGTCTCAGTCTGTTGGAGGCCCAATTGCTGAGATGCTAAGATGGAGTTTAGTAAGGAAATCATGTTGACGGGGAAAAGAGGGTGAAACGTATCTGTTAATTGCTATCAGTTGTTTGATTAAAATGATATGCATATGCAAATTGCATGCATGCATAAGGTTATGTTTAAGAGCTCATTAGGTTTCAACTGCAATAAAATACCAACTTAATACTTAGCATGGTGATTATGCCTCACTTATAACTGATGTCCTAAGTGCTGCAGTATTTATTCTTGATTAATAGTGACAGTTTGTCACTGTCAGGATGTCGGCTAAGTCAGAGTCTCTGATACAGGCGCGCCACCAGGGATGATTTATATCCCTGCTAGCACCCAGAACCACAGGGAATAATTGTCCAAACATGCAATGGCTCAATGACTCAACAAAAAAAATTGATGAACAAAAGTTGACAAGAAAAACAAATCGGAGCTAACCGAACCGATCTGCCCCAACATGCTGCCGCTGTGAGCAGCTCATTCCTGCAGAATTGAACCAAATATAAATGTATTAATGAAAATATGTTTCTGTTGGCATTTCTTTGATTCGGTGGACTCAGGAATCAGAGTCCTGAGTCTCTGGTTCTGGTTCTGGTTTAACCAGAACCAGAACATGGGGAAGCGGCATTCAGTTCAGTACTAATCTAATCTGGAACGAGCTTCCAGAAACGCCCAAACACCCGAGTTCCTTTAAATCTAGACTAAGCTGCTTCTGATTCATAACTGAGACATTGATCAATATATTTGCTTGGTGATTTTGATTATGGATTTTGATCGAATGTAATGTTTTGCTTATTTCATGATTTGTGACTGAATTATGTTTTATGGTGTAAAGCACTGAGAAGTGCCTCGTAGTTTAAATGTGTTATACAAACTAACTTGACTTGACTTGAGTCTGCAGACAGGAGTTACGATATATCTAATGAACATCTAATGAAATGTTTCACTGGCTGTCGGAGGAGATTGATGTGCATCTGAAAGGCTTTCATGGTCACTTTTTATTCCGTTTGAGGCTGGGATGAGATTTGAATCTGTTGTTGATGCTGAGAGGAGGGCCAGGCTCTAACATGCAGCCTCACAGTGAGGAATCCTCCTCTCTGTCCCTCCACTAGGATGCTTTATTTCGCTGGGCTGCTTTGGGATGGGAAAAGCTGGTGAATGAGCCCGGACGATTCAGCCTGGATGAATGGAGAGGGGCTCTCGGGTGACGTCTTTTATCCTGCTGGAGGCCAGTGTTCTCCCTGTTTTCTGAGGAAACGGGGGGCCGCCGCCTGCTGCTGCATTTCAATGGTGACCCATAGAAGCGGGCCGGACCGGGCCTGACCTGTGAGACCGCCCGGCATGAAGGGAATCAGAATGCTGGCCGGGCCGCTTCGCCCTGGCATCAGAAGTAATAAACGGCTGCTTTTATTTCAATGCAGATGCTTTTTAGTCTAAGCAAATCTGCATCATTTGAGTTTAGTTGCGTGTTGCTTTGTTTGACCCAATTCTCTCGTTTTATAGCAGTTAATTGAATTTAGGGTAGTCATAAGGATTCCATCATTCGGTAAGATGTGTCCATGGTAACCCTCCACCCCCTTCCCCACACACACTCCCATCCCAACCCCTCTTCTTATATCACGAGTTTCTTTAACCCAACCACTTCCTGTTACTACTTCCACCTCCAGTCTCTCTTTCATTAAACCTCAGAGTAACTTGGATTTCATTCTGGTTCTTTCTATGGATCAAATCATTAAAACAAAACACACAGATGTTCTCGCTAAAGTCTCTCACTGCTGTGCCTAACCGTCTTCTTTCTTGCCCCCATCAGCGTGTCGCATCCTCTCAGTTCTCTCAATGAGCCATATGATTGTGTGGACCATTCTCCTCCTGACTCACATTTACAGTAAATTTAATTGTGAGCCTCGTTAGCTTGTTAAGCTTCCCGCGTTGGGGCAGAGGGGGTTTCTGTGTGGCATGTGACCAAGCCTCTTCCTGTCCTGATTCAGCTCCGATGGTTTGCTGCACCCCCTCCCTCCGGAAACTGCCCTGAAATCCGCCTGGGCATTTAGATCCTGACATCAGAAAAGATAACGGAGCAATCAGTTACCTGGCTGTGTATAAATAAATAAGAGATTAGCCTAGAATCTGAGCGTTTTCATGGAAATGGCCGTCTTTGCTTAAAAGCTTCTGAGCAAAACTGGATTATTGAGAATTTTCTTAGTATGACAATTAATATTGAATTAGAGCAGCTGCTTCACAGACACAGTAGCTTCCATTAACCAGAGAATTGTGCAATTTAAAAAAAAAAACCATGAGCTTCAAAGAATATTTTGTATCATTTATTATTGTGGAGGACTTTTGGTTCACTCTTCTTTGGAGTTGTCCTTGACCTAATTAGAAGTTAAGAAACATGTAACTAAGTAATGAAAGACAAATGCGGCATGCAGCTGAAAGTTACTGAAGAGACGCATCATTTACGGGACGGGATGCACAAATATGGAAATTTGAATGGATGAATAATATTGCTGTTATAGCCGATATTTATTGAAGTTTTACACATTTCTTCAACATTGTAAAATGTTAATCATCCCTCTTCTGTGGCTGTAGTTTGATTTTTTTCATGTCATTTTGGCCTTAGATAAACCTTTAGGTAATGTTGCTTTTCTCACAGAGACAAACTGAGGTGAACACAGTGAGGATAAAGGAGCTCCTGGTCTGTTCAGAACTTGTTCTGGCCTTTCCTCGTGCTGATGTCTCGTATTGTGAACCCACTGCTAGGAACCAGTGGGCTCCTGGCTTTGCATGGTCTGCAGCCGTCGTCATTTATTTATTTTTTCCCGCTTGTGAATAATCTTTCTCAAGGCAGAACGATGAACTCTAAACAGTTTGAAAATGGACTCTGATCAACAAACACCCTTATAGAGGTGCTCCCATGTTTATGTAGCCATGTGTTTGATCAGATCAGTGTTTTCTGCTCATTAGTCTGTATTTTGGCTTTTATTTATTAAAAAAAAAACATGATTGCTGTAATTTACCTCATCTTTAAGTCCTGGTAAACTGTAGATGTGTTTCATGCTCATTTAGTGACACCTAAGCTGGTAAAATGTTTTTGTTTTTTTTTTCTACAGTAACTTTCAGATTTTCCTCACCCACAAAAACAAAATAAAAGTAGAAACGGTCTTCCCTAAGAACATGCTCTGTCATATAGGACACACTGAGGTCTGTGGGATTTGTTTTCTGCTCTCTGCCACTTTTCTTGGCTTTGGAAATAAACACTGAATATGTCTACTCAGATTCAGATTATAAGATGTCGGTGTTGACAGACGGTAAGTAACCTGATGCCTGGTTGGTTTTTTTAAGTAAATGCATTTATTAGAAATTTTTTGAGTAGCATTATTAACTTTTGTCTGTTTAGACCCTTAAAGCAGAATGTTTCTGTATTTCCTCTTTCTCATTGCTCAGCAGGGTGTGTATAAATAGGCTCTGTGATACGGATACAAACACCCTTTAATTAGAGTTAGACTCTGCTGTTATCTCTGAACTCTGGTTTGGATCCAGAAGCGTCTCTGTGCTTCACTTTCATGACTGAAACCGTCTCTGGGATGGATGATGTTTGCTAAAAAACATTCTCAGGATTTCCTTCCTCAGTGTAATCAGATGGATGTTGGTTGTGTGTCCCAGAGTCACACCAACAGGCCGGGGGTCACACAGGGTTCACCCTAAGGCTGTGTAATAATATCGATTTTGCGATATATATCTATATTTTCTTTCCTAGGAAAAAAATCGATATTCATCCGCAAGTATCATAACATCCAACTGTCACCTTGCTCACTCACTGCTTGCTTCGCCGGGAGAGTGATTAGGTCATCAGGCTTAGAGTGATTCCTTCAGATGTTAAGTGTCAAGGTTAAAAAGGTATCAAACTATTCAGAGCAGGGTGCTTGTAATCCATGTAAGCTACAGTTTGTACTGTTTCAATTAAAAGAAACATGTTTTCTCACCACTTCTTTGATTCTTTTTGTCCAGCTGTCGACTTTAAGTCCATGTCCAACCAGAGCCACGTATTGTGTAGTTGGTGCTTTTAGTCAGTTTTCAGTTAAATTAATTCAATCCAACTCTATAACGGTCACAAAATGTCACCAAAATCACTCTGGCCCTCTGAAATCTTTCAGAAAATTGCAAAGTGTATTGACTTGTATCGTTTCCTGAATATCACAATATATATCGTATCGTGAGCAGAATATTGTGTATCGTATTGTGAGATTACTGTATCACTACAGCCCTAGTTCACCCCACCCTCCACCCTTTTTTGCTTTTGGGGAAAGAAAGAGGAGCGCTGTGTGGCTTTTTGCACTCTGACTGTTTGTCTTGTTGGCAGGTCTCCTTCGATGTGAGTGTGGAAGCTCGGAGCTGCCCGCCCCGCGGCACCGACCAGACCTTCACCATAAAGCCGGTGGGGTTTAAGGACCGCCTGGAGGTAGCTGTGAACTATCAGTGCGACTGCAGCTGCAGCCGGACGGCGCAGGTCAACAGCAGCCTCTGCAACTCTATCGGTACGGTCATCAAACACACATTACACCCTGGTCAGATCCAGTGACACTGAACATAAAACGTTTCTGTTAGACAGGGGGGGCAAGTGAAGGAATGAGAGATATGCTACTTAAAGGGGCAGTGTTATCTAACATTGACTTTTTTGAGCTTTTCATCATGTTATAATTTCATTCTCTCATCAAAACACACCTTGTGTTGCCTTCAGTACCTTTTTATGCATGTGTGGGAAATCCTTCAATCTCCCATGGCAACTACTCAGCTGTGTGAAACACCTGGGTGGACCAAGCTCCACATCAGCTCCACCTCAAACTGGAGGTTTGATGCTTCCTCCTCAGAGAGCAGCCGTCCCCCACGGCTCCCCCACTCAGTAATGTAGTTGTTTTTCTTTCACATGTAAAACCCTTTTGAAGTTTTCTACGATTTTCACATTGTATTCCTACAAAACAATCTGTCTATTTTGTAAACATTTCATGCTTAGTTTAATGTTCTCAAAGTTTTTTTTGTGATTTTAGTGTTTTTTTCTGTTTTGGCCTGCGAGTGCTCTTAAGTTGATCATTTTACGAAACGTTTGGAGACTCCTGGGTTAGTATAATCTGTTGGGTGATTACAAAAAACCCCCAAATATGCTCAATTAAAAATAAATCAATTTTTACATGAAACCCCGATTACATAAACCAAGGCTTACTGCCGTTTCCCTTTTCTATAATTGGAACGGTGGGCTGGGATATTCACAGGAAACTGCTGGAAATGTTCTCATCCCTGCAACATGAAACAGAAAACTCAGAGGGCCTGAAATTGTGATGAGTCACTAAAACGAGCGGTTCCTCTGAACACAACGCAATCAAGATAACTGAGCCAGAACAGACTGAGCATCAGGACGATGAAGGTCACACAGCAGGTTGGAGCTCAGATCAGTCAGGCTGGATGAAATTGTGATGGCGGATAATTAGCAAAGATTTCTCAAAATTATATTAAAGGGGAACAATGTAAAGCTGCATTAAATATTTACATTAAAAGCCATAAAAGCTAATTGTGTTTATGAAAAAAAAAATGTCTTTAAGCTAGAAAATATAACACTTTTATTATTCTAACAGTTGAGCCCAAAATAATTTTCCTTTGATTCTGTTATGCAGAATCCATAATGGAGATCGGTTTAAGTTCACTTTTAGAGCTTTAAGGTCAACACTTTCCCCTAAATCTAACATTTTCTTGTCATGAGCGGACACAGCAGCTCTTCTTTTGTCTTTGACAGTTTGGATTTTTCTTTTCTTTCCATGTGTCACTTTGTTTCCACTTCAGAACATTTTCTCCTCTAAATCTGTATCTGTAACATCTTAACGCTCCAACTTGACTAATACATGAATATGAACCTTCATTCAGCTAACAGTCTGTGGCAGACCATGGAAATGGACCCTCTCAGATACTTTCCATCTGATCTGACTCAGTTTCTTGCGTTTTGCAATGAAAACTGGGCAAAAAGTTCAGTTTGTAGATGTTTGCAGCAGGTAGAGACATAAACCACACGACACGCAGCTCTAACAGACTGAGTCAGTTCTTATTAGTGCTACAATTCAAACTTTATTTGGAAAAACGTATGAAAATAAGCATAACAATTGGGCACTTTCTTAAATAAAATCCCAATAAAATGCAATTTAAGTTTGAGGTTATAATGTGATAAGCTGTCACCTACCCAGCTGCTGCTGCGATGAGCTGATCAGTGTTCTCCACTTCATCCAGTTGTAGACAGGGATGTGAAGTAACCTTGTCTTTTTAATAAGAAAAACACTCAAAGCTGCTTCAGTTAATGGCCGCTTTGACGTGATTATGAAGAGATTCTCAGCTGAAATTCTGAGCTTTTCTTAAACTATTTTTAAACAGCTTTTTCTTCTTACACTTTACAACTTGGAGGAAAACCCAGTGACTGAGCGGGACTGATGGGTAACAAGGTCTGAGACTAATCAGGAATGTTCTGGTCTGAGGCAGAAACCTTGAAGATTAGGATGCCTCTCAGATAGAAGATAATGTCTAAGAAATAGTCCAGTTATCTGCAAAAAAAACCCTACAAAGATAAAGGTTTTTGCATTTAAGAAGTACTGCACTGAGTGCTGTGATGGAGTGGACCCTGACCAAAGCCTCCACCCTGCAGGCATGTACAACTGTGGGACCTGCCGGTGCGAGCCGGGCTACCTGGGCGCCCACTGCGAGTGCCAGGAGGGCGAGGCCAGCAGCATGTACCTCAGCGCCTGCCGGGAAGCCGAGGGCAAGCAGGTCTGCAGCGGCCGCGGAGAGTGCAGCTGCAACCAGTGCCTCTGCTACGAGTCCGAGTTCGGGAAGATCTACGGAAGCTTCTGCGAGTGCGACGACTTCTCCTGCGCCAGACACAAAGGCGTCCTCTGCTCAGGTAGGAACGGCTTTTTTCCTTTTACCTTTCAGATCTGAGGCAGCAGAGCAGGTCTTCATGCTAACATCCCAGTTTATTTCAGGTCTCATAGCGGGGGCATGCTGAAGTAGCTCCGCTGTGTTGGTCCTGATTTGTTCTCCTTGTAGACTTTTGTTCATAATTTGCTTGGCCGAGTCGCTGCATGTTTGGACAGTTTGGTGTGCAATTGGATGGATTTTTGTTACGATGTGAAACCGTGGCAACAGTTACTCATTGTTAATGAACTGTGGAGCTCATTAGTGTTTCCAAAGTTCAAACAAGACCTGAACTGTGACCTGAAGTCCCAGAGGGGTTGTAAAACGAGGCTTCATGGATACAGAGCAGAGAGAGGAGGAAGTTCAAAGCATTTCCTCAACCAATCAGATCCCGTCTCCAGGTTCTCTGCCTGGCTTCCCAACCATACAGCAGGGGGTTTATGGAGGAGCACCAGAAGCAAATGAGCTGGATTAGCAGTTCATGCTAACAGCTGGTGGCGTCCCCAGGACATGTTACTGTGGGATATTGTCTGTACTGCCTTGTCACTCATCTGTTGGCATGTCGCTACAGTCATACAGCAACCGTCTTCAGATCTCTGCAGAACCTTCCGACCCACAGCATCACAATGTGATGATGTGTAACCGTGCAACACATCATAACAACCACTTTTTGAAGTTTCTTTGAGGATGTGACTTGTGACATTTAATTTCCATTTGGGATAAATTAAGTGTTTTTTAGTTTAACTGAATTGAGGGTTTGGGTTCGTGGAGAAGTGTTGGTGAACTGAGCTGTGGCTCCTCAGCTTCCTGATATACATCTAGCCCTTCCTCACTACTGTTTGTTTTTGAAACTTCTTCTGTCTGGTAGACATTCTGTGTGTGTGGGTGTGTGTGTGTGTGTGTGTGTGTGTGTGTGTGTGTGTGTGTGTCTGTGCACGTGCATGTGTGTTATTAGGCCAGCCTCCTCTTGATTCCACAGCTTCTCGGTGTGAACTGAGGCTGTTACATTCAGGACTGCTTGCTTTGCAGCTGTAAAAACTCTGATGTTCAGTGGTTCACTGTTTTCCCCAAAGGACTTTTAGTAATTGTTAAATAGTTTTCAGCTGATATTTACTGAACCTTGTAAAACTCTTCAAGCTCCCTTTCCTGCATTTTGTCTCATTACAGCCAAACAGAGATCTATCAACACTCAGTGGCTCAAATATCAATTGGAAGGCAAATTTAAAACCGATTGGCGGTTTAGTAGTAAAAAATCTAAAACGTTCGTCCATTGCCACAAATTCTTAATTTGGTTTAGGCCTAGGCTTTGACTAGGCCATTCTAATAAAATGAGAATGCCCCAGTCATGGGCCTTTTGATTATCCTTTGATGTGGATCATTCCATTGTAATGTTTGTTCACTAATGTTTTCTAACAAACCTCTGAGGCCAGAAAGGGACTGGCTGAGAACGCCTATAGCCAGAAAATGCATGCGCTGATGCTAACCTGAAGATCTCGTCCTCTGATTGGCTGTCGTTGCTCATGCCCACAGAGCAGCACAAGTTGTGTGAAAAGGGCTGTTTGGCTCAGAGGATCTGTATGGGGACAGGCAAAGCCTTTTGTGCTCCCAGAACATCGGGTCCAAAACCGCGGTGAGAGACCTCCTGGCTCGTCTCCCCGCCAACGGCGGCTCCTGTCAAAGCACAGAGGGGCCTTTGTGGCAGCGGGGCCGGCGCTGGCTGGATCCCAACGCCCAGTGAAGGCCTGTATCTGTCAGGCTGACCTAAGGGGACAGAGACAGTATCTGGGTTTTCATTACAAACGTGTGCAAAGCTTTGACGATGCTCTGCTAATGACGAAAAAACACAACATTGCAAGTGCAGTGTTTGCATTAAATAAAAAGCAATTAAAATAGCATGTCAATAAGCTTGTTCACACAATAATGCACTAAAAAGCATACCACGCCATCATCCCCCAAATACTTCCTGTCACTTTCTTCTTTGTCTTTTCCACCAGTGGTAACATCCAGTTGCTGATCATATGATGTGAAAAGTGTTTCCTTGCAGTTTTGTGAAATACTCATTTTGAGAAACCATCTCATCCTTTTGCCAAAACATATCACAAAAACGTGTTTTTTTTATTATTATTGGCATGTTTCCCTTACGCAAATTTATTTTCCTAATTCTGAATTGCACAATTTGATGGTTAGTAGAAACACACTACAGATGCAGACGGACTGTTTCTTCCAATCAGCCATTAAACATTTACAGTCCTGTACCTTCTCTGTCCTCACTCTGTGCAGCTCAGTGACTCCCTCTACACCCGCTGCGTCATCTTGTTCATTTTAGCGGAACTTCCTTACCGCACTGTAAAACTAATTCAGTAAAACTATTAAAGTGTGAGTAAAGCCCTTCACCTTGCAGGAATCTCTCATAAACTGGATTGGATCCACCTGGATGGGATCTGCTGCTCAGTCGGAGTCTGTGTGGGAACATTTGCTGCCTGGTGAAGAACCTGAAGCTCCTGGAGCTGATATTGGCAAACACCTTCTCCTCTGTAGAACCCTGACTCAGAGGTCAGAGGTCAAGTTTTAGAATATCATTAGAGATGAACCGATCAGAACACTGTGGCTGATTTTTGGTCTCTGTGTTTTTCAAGCTTTGACTTTAACTTTGGTTTAGTTATGAATAACTATTAAGTGGCAAAGGTAATAATTTAACGGGGTTTGGAGGTATTATGAGAAATCAACTTTTTTCAGCTTTCCATCATGTTATAATATTATTCCCTCATCAAAAACATACCTGGAATGCTGCTTTGATTCTTCTATGCATGTTTGAGGAATCCTTGAGCTTCTTAAAGAGACAGAGGCCCAATTTCCAGGTGCTAAATTACAGAGTCAATTTTCAGTCTGTTATTCCTCAAAAAAACATGTCTGACAAAGCTCAGGTATTAAGTTCAGTAGATGGATTTGATTTCAGCACTGACACTCACACAGCATGACTGCACATTTATACAGAATAATGACAACTCCTCTCCAGCATATGAGTTTATTAACAAAAATAAATCTTTATCTGTAGTTTTTTTTCATGATGATATTTTTCAGTAGAACTTGGGTTGTGGAAATGACTTTCCTGGATTCGATGATGACCTGGACTCTTTTAGCCATCAATTGGAAGCTGGAAAAAATAAATAGAAGGTTTTTTTTTTTGAGTGTAATAAGCCTTTTGAGCTGAAAAAGAAAAGACTTTGAACACTTTACACAATCTCCTAAACCAAAGTCATTTTTGTCACCACAAAGTTTACTAAACAAGTTGGTGTCACTGCCAGAACTTTCAGCCATAAAAGTAGAGGGACTCTGACTCTGACATCCCATGACAGCCAAAACCACTGGAGCCCACAGAGCTGCACCGGGGCTCCACGACTTCTTCTGTTCTTTGGAATCATGTGGTAGCATAAAAGCTAAGCTGCTCACCTCAAGAGGATTGAAGTCTTTGTTTTCAGATGATCCACTGTGACATCTGAACTTTATGACTGAGCAGACGGGAATCTGTTGGCGTTTTTATCAGTCCCTGATAACGAACAAACAGGAAGTTGTTGACTGGTTAGTGTGTTAGCTGGCCTAAATGATGCCCTGCATCGTTCATGGATGACTCACCTTCTGTCACATCAGATTAGAGTCGACTCGACCACCTCGCCTTAATCCTAAACACCCTTCAGAACCATGTTCCGGGGTTTGGTGTTCCTGAAGTGTTAGTCACCGTCTTTATTTAGTTACCAGTGAAACAAATATGGACAAATGGCAACCACAGCTTACCCCCAAACACGCATGTCGAGAGAAGTTCGCTTACCCGACGTGGAGGATTCGTGACCCGCTTTTATTTACAGTATTGCTTCATTTCGTGTTTGACCCAGTTTGGGTCAAGTTTCAGACGTCACCCAGATGGTCTCCCATTTGATTCCAGAGCATTTTAGTGTACAGTGGATCTCATGTTGACTTGATGGCCTGCAGGATTTGGTATAGGGAGATTACAGAAACTATTCTACTTTGATCACATCTGTCTGTAGACCATCGTTCCAGAGGTCTTGTGGTTCACCCAGATGAAACTTTGCCAACCTAGTTTGTGTTGTTGTATTGTGTTTAGAGAAAAGAGACTTCTACCTGGCAAGTCATCTGAATAAGCCAAACTTTTTGAGTCGTTTTTCCTTTAGTCATATCATGGGCATTTAATATTGACCATGCTAAGGCACACAGAGTCCAGGATGGAGCTCCTGTCTCTGTTCTGGAGTTAATGTCCTTGTCTGCTCACTCTGCTTTGGGTCTATCTTTGTATAATAAATGACAGTGTGGAATGACAGTGTGTTGGTGCTCTGGCTTTATGGAAAGTGCTTGTTTTCATTTACAGCAGAAAGTTAATATTTCTCTTAAAGCGCTAAGATCTAAACTTTGATTCTTTCTGCAGGGGAAGAAATCATTCCAGATGATTCCATTGGTTTCTCTACGTATCAGTTATCCTTATAGGAGGAAAAAAAATCATACTGCACGGCGAATATGATTTGTAGTGACACTATAAAGGGAGATTGAGACGCATTTCGAACTACAGGCAGATGTTCTGTAAAGTGATGTTTTCAGGATTAATGCTTGTCGCTGAGCGTTTGCTACCTTTTACCCTCTGTTACAGAACCTGTGTGCGTGCGTGCGTGCGTGTGTGTGTGTGTGTGTGTGCGCGCATGCGTGTCAGCCAAGCAGAAATGTGTGGTACAGCAGTCGGCTACATTCCCTTCTTGTGCCACGCAAGCAACTTTCTCTACTTGAACGACTTCCAGTCCTGTTTATTGTGTTTACTCTGAATGAAAAACATCTTTAACTCTGACACAAAACAGGAAGAGGCTCCACCTACTGGAAACATTAGGTATTACAGTAAACCTGCAATCTTATGTGTTTAAGAAAAAAAAAATCTGATTTCCCCGATCCTGTAAAACCAATTAATGAATCATCAGTTCTCATTAACATTCCTCTCTTTGCAGTTGTTTACTCTCTGTTGTTATCTGACTCATGCCCCACCTCTGGAATCAGTAAATCTGGACATCCGAGTCCTCATGTCCCGCTGACCCACATCTCCTCCACAGCTGCTTCCAAATAATGATCTAAGAGCTCCGTGGCCGCCTGTTGCCAGAAATAGCATGCCTCTACTTTGCAGATCTACACGAACCCCGCTTTTACCTCATAAATAAATCTGATGTTCCAGGGGTGCGTGCACATAATCACATGTGTGTGTCCCTACAGGGTAAATGGGAACATGTGTGTTTATTCATGTTCGTGCAGAGGATAGCTTAGGCTGTGCTTCACGCTAAAGAAAACAGTCCAGTCCTAACTGGGAATGTTTTGTTGGCTAAAGACTAGAATTGAACTTTTCTTCACTCTGGGATTCAGAGAGTCCAGGAAGGAGTCGGGCCTTCAGGCTCCATGTTCACCTGAGTCAGCTTCTGAGATCTTTGGTTCTGTGAGGAGATCTGTGGTTCTCCTCACTGTGATGGAAGTCCTGCAACATTTAGAGGAGAGGTTAACATCAGCAGTCAACTCAGTCATCACCATGGATTCCACCAAGTAGGGGTCATTCTGCAGTAAACGGCACTCAGGACTTACAAGGAGAGTCAGAGCTAGAGAAGCGCCAACTAGAGATTTGTGGCCAATTTCTGATGGCAGATTTTGTAAAACTCTAAACCATCATTCCTATTTTAGCAAATACTTATATATAACTGCCTAAAGAAAATAATTTCTGAAAACTAGTCAAATTTTACAAAGTAGTCTGTTGTATCATTAAAAATCTACATACCCCGAGAATAGCTAAAGTCCATAAAAACCTTGGACCCTTCTAAAAACACTTAGAACTGCCTATTTTGATAGTTCAAATTTACCTAATATACATATACACCTATGATGGAAACAATCTTAGCTCTTCAGCAGAAGCCAACATCCTCACTCATAGGGGAACAGCCAATCGGCACCAAGGAAATTGAATGACATTCCTTGATTGACTGCTATGCAAATGACAATCATAGCATGTCTAGTACCATTGCACGTAGATATCCAGCTTCCCAAGCTGCTTGTTCTTTCATATACAGATTAGATATGAAAAATCTGCAAATGGGTAAATTTTCCATCAATAATTTGGAATTATGCTCCATTAAAAAAGCTGTGATCTATACTGATATTAATGAGTATGCCCACTGAGAGTAAAACTGGCTGGCAAACCACATCCACCGCTGGTATACTGCTCAGTGGAAACAAGGGATTTGTGCCAGTCTCTTCCTCACACAGACACTGAGAATATCGGTTTCCACCCATCAGTAACGGCTTCTGCACTGAAGAATGTTGATCATGCATGTTACTGATCAGAAAGACGTCAGCTTTTTTTTGCTAATCGGCCAATCACCAGTCAAGGCACCAGGTAAACATTGAGAGATTGAGTGTTTACTGTCTGTAACAAGTTAGCCCTCCGCATTTTACCGTGAATTTTGACAACACATCATTTTTACATTGGACGGTTACGCGCACTGGTGTCCGCTTTACAACAGGGATTCTTTAGTTTCGCTGACGGTGTGACGCAAAAACAGATGGACGTGAAGATTTAACATCATAGCATTTGCTGCATAGCTCAGGCAGCTCCAGTCAGAAGCTGCTGACACCACTGATGTGTCTGTTTAGATAATCAAGTGAGTTCTGGATCTGTGTTGGTTCCATTTGAGGAATAGAACAGGAACTGGAGAGAGGGGAAGGAAAGCCTTTCCATGACAGTCCACAGATGTTTTCAGAGCTGCCTGTGAAGTCCACAGTTCAGTCTTATGGAGGCCCCCAGAGGCTGGAGCCTGAGCACCTGATGGACATCATCACACTCTGACATCCTACTGCCGTTATCTGTGGCCTGGAAAGAATTCCAGCTGTTTCCTTGATGTTCAGTCCAAACTAACTACGTCTCCATTGCAAAAATTCCATTACACAATTTCACCATTAATTAATTCCGTTAACTCAGAAATGCAATTAAAGTCGCACATCGATGAGATTGTCTTACGCAATAAATTCGTCCTCCTACCACTTCCTGTCTTCTTTGTTCCGGTAGTAACATAAGGTTTTTGATCACGTGACTCGAGTGATGCAAAAACGTGTTTCTTTACAGTTTTGTGAAATGCAATAAAACTACCTCATCCAAAAACCTTTTATTGACAAAAGTGAGTTTTCTCAAAATCAGAGTATTTTCATCGAGCAAATTTAATTTTGTGAGCCAAATTTGCACAATCACATGGTCAATGCAAATGCAGCATTATGCTGTAGTCCCAACGTCTCGTTAATGAGAAAATCAATGAAGACGAATGTCTGAATCCAGGATGTGAAATCAGCTGGGAAGGTTAGAGATTCACTGGTCGTAATTTCTTTGACCTACCAATTCTGATTTTAGCCAATTCCAATTTCTTCTCTTCAACTCTTCCAATGTTGACTAGAAAAACATTGAATGAACAGTTTGGAGAACAGATTTAACGTTGAGTCACAAAGTGAGGGACAAAACCCAGTCGGTGCTGGTCGGAATGAATTCTGATGTCCAAACCCAGGCTGCCAGGGTTTTTTTTCCCCTTTCTTTCCACCTTCAGCGGCCATGCCCAGATTCAGACACTGAGCAGCAGCTCTGAGGCCAACATCAACAACACTGAGCTCAGGGGAACCGAGACGCATCGGGGATTAATATGTCCCAGAACAGGAAGTCACTGTTTTTTCTATCCTACGATCAGAACGTTTTTTGTTTTTTTTACTTCCACATAATCCAAACTGTAAATAACTTTATAAAGAAGAGAATAGAAACTCTGCACAGAGGCTTCTTGCTTATGTGTGCTGAGTATTTAGTTTGAACTTCAGAGATGTGAGCAGCTCCGGTGGGATCAGAGCTCGGCTCCAGGTGCCGCTGTTGGTCAGAATGGGCTTGGTATGCTGCTTGGTTGTTGTTGATGTTGTTGGCATCACCCAAGCTCATAGGAAGAGTTTATGATCTCCTCTGGCTTTATGGGTCTGCAGTTTATAAACCTGCAGAATATAGAGCTATTTATAGTTTTGGCTAACGGTTTCCTTATCCAAAACGGTGCTTGAAAGTTTTGTGCACACAGAGCCTGGCAGTACGTTTGGTCTTGTTTTTTCTGCGTTTGTTTATGTACGATCACAGCACCTATTAGTGAGATTTTATGCGATAAACCGTAAATCAATACTTTATAGAACCACAACCCATTGCCGAAGCTGCAAGACTAGAGGTATGTCTGTTTTCTCTCCATCTCTATCTATCGCTCACTCTATCCATCTAGATCTATCACACCATTTATCTATTTAAATTATAATTTTTTTTTAAATTAAGGTGTTGGGGGCCACACAAAATCCTTAAAGGGCCTCAAATGGCCCTTGTTGGCCGTTTCTCTGAATAGAAATGCCTGGCACACCTTTCAGGTTTTCATTCAAACCACACTTGTATCCTGCGATTGTGCACTACTTTGTCTCCCAACGACACATGGCGGTCTGTGGCTGGAATGCAGCAAACGGTTGAATCCTTTTGAATTCTCTGTAACTTTCCACTGCGCCGTTTGGTTGGGACCTTTGGAGGTAAGGAAATAACCAGCTCCAGGTTTTGGCTACGTTGTTGTGTTTCTGGTGAGTAATGTCGGTGACAGTCCGGGCATGCTGTGATTCAGACGCTGACCACAAAGCCGAGGTAAACACAGTTTTCGTGCCTGCCAGCTATGTGCCGTTATTGCAATCTGAACCTGCCTGCTGCCGCTCAGGTGCTCTGCCGCCTGCAGCTGCTGAAGGAAGGAAGGAGGGAAGGAAGCCCTCAGCTGCAGAGTATCGGTTCCTCCGTTCTCATCATGAACTCGGTTTGGCTCGGCTGGAGGGGCAGAGCTTGTTTCGGCCTGTCGATTTTTACCAACCTACATTTTTACAGCTGCTTCACTCTCACAGAGGCTCATAAAGTAACACAAAGACGGACGTCTAGCGTTGTTCTAGCAGCCCTTTAAACGGGGACACGTCTTCCACAGACATGGAACATAAAGTTACTGTTTAAAAGAATAATTAAAAGTTTAATTGGACTATTTGTTTTGGAGTGGTTGTGGTTGCAAACACGACAGGGTTTTGCTATCACTGTGGTTTTCAGATAACAACGTTCCTTTTAGCAACTGAAGGAAAGAGTGATGGTCTGTAGAGGCTTAATAAAAGCTTAGTGTGTGATTGTGTGGGAAGTGAGATGTTGTAAGGCTGATCTTGTTAATAACTGATTTCATCCAGTTGGTCTGTCAGGTTTGAACTTTTGCCAGCTTGTAACTGACGACCATTGATGCTGCTGTGACTTTCTGACGTATATTCATGCAAAACAAGGAAACGTCTCATTGATCAGGATGTTTTGCTGAACAGGCCAGTTGATCCCTCACTGATCCACTTCTGTAGGACCTAATTAGTCCCTCCCAGCTGGTCCTTTGGCCCACATTTCTGCACAACCTTGCTTCAGGTCATTTCTGTTTCCAGCAACAGCTTCATGATGCGGCAGAGGTCTGGATGTTGGGTCTTTTCAACTCCACCATTGTTTGTTCAGCTTTCCTAACGTTGCTCCCATTATTTATATTTCCCAACTTTCTATTCCGCTTTGCGCAGAAATGTGCCTCAGCTGGTGCCTTCTGTCTCTTAGTGTGCAAGAGCATCAGATAATTATTTGCCATGGAAAAGTTTTGATTAATTCTCTTCATTTGCTTCTCTGATACTTTGCAGTTATCAATACATTTTAAAAATGATTAAATGCAGCGAGTGTGCAGCCTAGTGATGCAAATCACACTATTTTATGTGACTGATGTTCTAAACAAGCGTATTACAATTTACAAATGCCGCTCTTCAGAAACATGCCCCTTTATCAGGTCCCCCGTCAAATACAGAAGTGTGATTGGCATCACTAAAAGCACACAACCTCTAACCCATTTAACCATGTCTTCAAATGTATTAGTAATTACTTTCATTGAACAAACAGTGGAGTAAATAGTAAAAATAACAATGCCGATAATATGGACAGTTTGGGGGGATTAAATGTCGATATTTGGAATTTATCGTGATGGCAAATAAACAAATCTAAGAAATGTATCATGATAAATGTTGTTTATCTGGTTTTCTAACTGTCCTGATGTGACCCTGCTATATTCACTGTGCTAACTGAGACCTGCAGTGCATGCTGGGAAACATTTCATAGCTTGACAATGACTGGCTCCAAGTTGTTGGAACACTAGATCTGATTGGAGCATTAAGGACAGACACAGTCTGGTTCCTGATATATAAATAACATAAGGGTGTATTTTTTCCTGAGTTTGCCCTTTTTAAGATATGTTGACTTGTGTTTTTTTTTTTGTTTTTTTTTTGAAGAACAGCTAGATCTGGGTGTTGGTCATCATCCAGACTGCATGTTGCTTTCCCACAGGAACTTCTCTGTTCCCTAAGTGAAGGTTTCACTTCTCCAAGCTTTTCTTTTTCACTGTCGGTTTCAGTAGTGAAGTGTGACAGTGAGCCTCCTCTATGGCTCTGATACAGATGCATCAGTCAGTTTTGAATTCTTATTTATGTGTTTGTCCATTTGTTTTTAGGTCATTTCTGAAAATCCCTGCTTTATGTGTAGTTCTGATCTTCTGCTAATTTTTAAGATCATTTCCAGAGCAGAAAGAGACCAGAGTTGGTTTCTAGACAGACTCCTCAGAATGAAAACCGTTGTCAGTGTATTGCTTGTGAAGATGGATAAACAGACATGTCTGTGATAATATTGTTATTTTGTGTGTTTCCTCTGAGTTCTTTTGTATGGACATTGATGGAAGAAAATGTTAACATGTTGTATTCATTTAGTTTCCCGTCTGTGGTCATCAAATTGTAGGACTTCTTTCTTTGACAGCAAAACTCCACAGACTGTCGCTTACATTCTCGACGCTTTGTGTTCAGTTTAATAGAATGAAGAGTTTTAACGTTTTTATTTAGCATTGTGTTATTTCTGCTTGAATCTCATTCTATTTCTTAAATTTATACTTCCTTAGAAATTTATTTTTCAATCTACTCTATTTATTTTTGTCTCTTTCCAGTTCTTATATTTCAGATATGTACTTAAATTGAGGAGTTCACATAATATTCTCATTTTGATTCCCATCAGATTTTTAAGTGTTGGACTTGAAAGTAGGGTGGGCTTTTGTCTTATTGTTTTTCATTTATTGCGATAAATTTATTTTTATGATAAGAATGTTGATTTATTGTCGTCATGATAAATTCCAATTAATGTTTAAATCCCCCAAAACTGTTGGGATTATTAGTTCTCACTCTGTTTATTCAATGCAATTGTCAATACATTTAAATTGATTTGGAAAATTTGATTAAATGCAGTTACTGTGTGCCGTTTAGAAATCCTACTTCTTCATAAGACTGCTGTCCTAAAGATGCACATTAAAAATGTTTTTCAGGATCAGTATTTGAGTGTGAGGGGTTATGACTGCTGTGCCGGGCAGTCACAGCGACGCCATTAAATAAAACAAAAAATAAATAGTTCTCATCACTTTTATTATTCTCATGTTATTACCACAAAATATTGTGATAAAACTTGAAGTCTGTATCGCCCAGCCAGACTTGGAAGCCAAAGGTCAAGTCAGTGAAGCTGAAGTGGTTAATAAGTTAAAATATAATATAAATATGTTGTCCTTGAAATTAGACTTGAAGTCTCCTTTCTGTCTTTTCTTTCTTTTTAAATCTATGCGCCTCGGCGCCAGAGACGGGCCGACAGCGGGAACGCCGCATGTCTCCGTCCTGTCAGAGCAGAATATTTTCTATCTGTTTGTCCCTGAAGGAAGATCAGTGATCATTCCTCCTTAATGAGACAAAATCGGAGCCACATTATGTCAACTTGGCGGGGTGTTTTTCTTAAGTCCCGTCTGCGAGCGGTTTATGGAAAAAGCGTCTGTTTTTCAGCTGCACTCCGGCTGTCATCTGTCCAGGCTGGCGCAGTTCCTCGCCTGCTCTCGCTGTCATGCCAGCGTCTCGTTCTGGTGCGTAGCTGAAACATTTCTGTGTGACTTGGCCACAAATGTGTAGGAATCTCTCCCAGTCCCCAGAGGATTGTGCCAAATGTTTCTCTCTCTGACCCTTCAGCATTTCAAAATGCTGTCTTTTAAAGAGGAAATGGTCGTCATTCCACACTGCAGCCTGGGAGCCGTGATGGGAGCAGCTTTAACAGAACTTTCTTTGCGTGTTTTTTCCATTTCGACCCGAAGTGAGACGAAGATTTAGAGGCTGGTCTAAGCCCTTGTCTGAGCTGTAATCTCCTCCCGCAGCTCGCTGTGTAATTTAGTGTTTTATGGAGATATTGTTGTTCTGTCAGGCTGTCATTTCAGGGCCTCCTGCCACAGTATGAGCTGCCTGTCAGCGTCAGGGAGGGGCAGCCGGGTCCGTTTGTTTAGCTGGTCTGCTCTGAAATTAATGTGCATGGCTCTCTGTCATTTGACATTTTTGCTTTGTTTAAATGAAGTGAGACAGAAAGAAACACACCACACATCCTGTATGAGCCTATTAATGTCCTGAATGCTGCTCATGATGTGGGAAGTCCAAGTACATTTTAGAAAGCGTCAGCTTTTGTTTGTCGGGAGGACCAGAGTACGTGCAGTGAATTAAATAAATGAACAAGATGGTGAGTATTTGGAGGGATCATTGAACTGAGAAGTTGCACCTGAACTCTGACCTCAGACCCATAGTGGAGTTGAAAAGGAGGCTTGAAGGATGCAGAGCAGGACCAATCGGGAGGAAAGAGGAAGTTCAAACCATCTCTTCCATCAAACATAGGATCATATCCCCTCGGCTTTCTAACCAAACAGCCACACAGAGATTTAAAGCAGCAGTTTGTTACTTTTTATGGCAAATGTTTTTTACGCATTTGTTTAAACCTTCACTGTGTTGTGACAGCACAACATGAGTCAATCTGTGACGAGAACGATCTCCTCCACCTCGTTGCTGAGCCACTATTATCATCTGAAACCAACCAATCAGAGCCAGGAAGAGTGAAGGAGAAACGGCGAAGCCAACAGAAGACGGAGTTTCAGTAAAGCTTGGACTCATCAGTCTCCTGGGTACTTCAGTGGTACGATCCATGCTGGGACATTTCCCAACCTGCACCTGTTGAACTATAGACTGGAGATAAGATTGGGCCCAAATGAGGAAACATTAAAAATACTCAGAGTGAACAGTAGGAAGTAAATTTTGACAAGCGAGGCTCTGTTTTTCTCCTGCCTACTGGTGTATCAGTATAACTTCATGTTTGTTTTAGAATATTTCATTTTAGCTTTTCTCTGTGTGTTTAGGAAGTGCTGTTGCGATGCACAGTATTGAAGCCTACTTGACAAACTAGTTTTAACTTGCTAATGAGCAAAATGAAAATGGGTTTTGTCAGTGGACCAGAGATTTTAGTGAAATTTAACACAGGCGGTATCACAAGTTCTAAAGTATTCTGTGTTGTGAAGCACCAGTTTAAATTAGCTGGAGGTTTTCCTCGCGATTTTAACACTGTCAGCAGTAATTACTTTGTTAAATAACACTTTCATGGAGTAAAAAAAACATTGCTATTTACTTGCTGGATAGAGCTTCATTATGTAACTTTTATTAAAAACATGTTTTTCATATGAAGTATCGCCATGTCGTGACAGATAATTTGCCAAAAAATCAAGCTTATCATAAACCAATATCTTAATCTGATCTGGTTTTACCGTCACATGCCTGCTCAACAGAAACAGTTTCCTGTGTGGATGAAATTTTCCTCATTCACATTGAAATATTGATTTGAGGAATGTTTCCTCTGGGAATTAATGAGCAACCTCAGTGAACTTCAACACGAGGCAGAGGTGTGCAGAAATGTGACATTTTTTGGCAGATGGACCTCTGGTCATATTTTCTACCTTATTCCAACAGTTTTACTCCAACATGCAGAATGTTCCACAGGAAAGCCTCCCCGGAGACGGACCGCTTCCCTCTTCCTGTTCTCTCCGTAACGTTTTGAGTCACCCTGGCGAACGCTCCAACACCACAAGCATTTCAAAAATCCACTGCAGCTTTTCCTAAGAGCAGGACAGAGGGCCAAGATTCTGAGTGGAACTGGAGAAGTTGGAGGTTACTGCCTTGAGTTTTCTTTCTGCACACACACACAGCGATTAGAGCTCCCCTGCAGGACGTGTGAACTCTTCTCATCTGCAGTGGGAACCAAACGACCCAACATCCAGACGCTGTGCTAGCTGCCACATCACATCAGACGCTCTGCATTCCTGATGAGGGTTACTCAGTTCAGCATGATGACCCAAAACTTTGTAGACCAGATAAAGACATTTTTGCACATCCACTCTTCACCCCGTTGGTGCACATGTTTTCTTCAGTTGTGCACAAGTTTGACATCTTGGAGAACTCCTTTTCTGCAACTAAAGTGACTTAACAGCTCATTTCCCTTTTTACATAAGCTCCAAATATTTGCATAAGCCTGTGCAAATGTGCTTTTGAAACCCATGCTGCGCCTTGGCAACAAATATGCATTCCCAGGCTGCAGCAAGAAAACATGAACTGGATTCTGGTCCCATAACTGTAAGTTTTTACGCTGGCAGTGCGACTTACTATGCAGACTGTAAGTCAGTTCACAGCTACCTGATAACTCGGCAGGAGGGATGCCAGCGACACACTAAGGATTACTGCTGTCTTTGGTGTTGGAGCTGTTCTGGAACCCCACAACGCTGCAGAGTTTCTCCCATGCAGGTGTGCAGCTTTCTAATGCTGCTTCCTGTCAGCTGCAGTTTACAGCATCGCATCAGAAGGACCTTAAACCACACAGAGGGTATAAAGGCAGTTTTGTAAGGTTTTGAACTCTCCAACCCAGGGGTGGGCAATAAATTGACCTCAATTAATTAAAAAGATCAAACTTTTGCAAAATCTGAACTGTTTTATTGATGTACTCCTTCGGTTTCCATAGTTGAGTGATGTCAGCCCACCCAAACCTTACACTGTAAAAACACAAAATCCTACAAAGTAATTTTGGTCAAGCTTCTAGTCAAATATATTGATGCACTGGAAACTTTTCATCAATATATAGGAGTTTAAGTAAATAATTTCTTAATATTGATTTAAAAGAGTTTCCTTAGGCAGATTATTTCACTTTTAATGTGGAATAAACTGCCAATGGAACAAGTACATTTTCATCAATATTAAGAAATTATTGCAGCTCCTATATTTCAACAAGCTTCTATATCTTGCTGAAAAGCTACTTATAACTTTTCAGTTATAAGAAAATACTTTCAGTAGTTTTCTTATTTCAAATGCATTAATTTATTTGTACTAGAAACTAGACTGAAAATACTTGGTAAGATTTTGTTTTTTGCAGTGTACTATTTTGTTTGACAAGTATGTTTTACAGATTCTAGCAGATTTTTGATTTTTAAGTGCAGAAATATCCTTGCTTTTTCTAAAAACAAAGTTTTATGACGGAAATTTGCTCAGTTTTCTTCATCTGCAATGGGCCTGATACGCTGCCATACAAACTGGTGTGATTCATGGATGCAAATAATACGTTGTGTTTGAAAAAACACAAAATCTATCAAAAATTTAGATTTTTTATTTTATTTTTAAATTGCCTTATTTTCTTTAATCAAATGTATTTTTGGAAATGCAGAAGGCTTTTGTTACAGGAGATTCTTCTGGTAAAAAGTGAGCAATAAGCATTTACCTCCTTGCCAAGTGGCAGCCATGCTGGTCAGTGACTGAACGACCTAACGGAACAATGGTGAATTGCAGAACATCTCTGTGTTAATTAACACTTGACAGAAGAGCTGGACACGGAGCCTGAGGTCTGTGAAAGCGGCTGGATGCCGATCACCTCCCCCACACGTCTAATAAGCACCACAGTGTTTATGGACTGCAGGGCTGCTAGCAGCTAGCCTCGACTTGTCCATGTGAAAGCAGCTGAATTTGCACTCCTTTCATCCTCTTTGCACTTAGAGGCGTAAAACCTCATCAACCCTCTGAGTGCCCAAACAGTCATTTAAGGACACATTCCCAGCACTGGTGCCGTTAGTCAGCCACATGCTGCTCATCGTGGCAGCCTCTGAGCAAAGACTGGGAGTGGTGCAGCAGACTGCCAAGCTAGAAAATAACACAATAATGGGCCCACGCTCAGTTTTTCCCTCCTGAAATGTGCACCGCTTTAAAGTTTTGGTGTAAAACTAAAGTTACGGCATGTCTGAGATTCCAGACAAAGTGTTGCTTAACGCTGACCACTCAGCTGATGATCAGACACAATACTTCCTCCTGACACCAAGGAGTCCCTGACATCTCTGAGGAGACGTTTGTTTTTCCTCCTCGCTGCCCTGCAGCTGCGCACGGTGACTAAATGTTCTCGACTTTTAGGAAGATTCTTGGGCAGAGGCAGCAGCCACTCCTAAACTGTGATTTAATTCACTAGTGATCCACGTCCTCCATAGGCGGCACTCCTCTGTTGGGTCATCCTTCCATGTCCAGTGTATTTCTAAGTTCAGGATGTGGAACCTTCTGGGACTTTACTTTGGAAAAAGGTGTGTTTACTAATAGAGACTGATGGAAATCTGTTTACACCAGAATGAGAATGACTTCTTGAAGAGTCAGTTTTATGGAAAATTTCCCCCCCCCCCCTTTTTTTTTTTTTTTTTTAGCTTTACATCATGTTCTAATCCTGGAGTGTTGCCTCAATTCATCCATGCATGTTTGAGAAATCCTTCAGTCTCCTTTATCGTTGGAACAAGTTTGAAAGAGCCCATCAGGCGAATAAAAGCCCACCTGTGGGTGGTGTTTAATGGAAAAAATAACAGGGCGTTGCCCTTCACCCCCATATCCAACAACCAACCACCACAGGCCTCCAGCTGGACCTCAGCACTGGGAGACATGTTGAAGTAAAATCTCTCCAATGAAATAAAACGAATAAGCAAGCGAAAAAAAACATGAAGACTGCAACCTTGTTTAGATGCAGATATTATATTATGTCTTTTATTCAACTGGAACAAAAGCTGTTTTAGCTTTCTCCTGATCGTTATCAATGTCATCAGCTGACAGTGTTTGTCATATAAGCCAATGAGACGCTTTTTATTCCATGGTAACGGAAAATAAGTTAAGCCAACAAATACTTCTAACTTGACTACAAAGCTCTTTTTGCACAACTTTCAGGTGTTTGGTGAACAGGTTCTCCAGTGTTTGTGGAAAGCATGGCAGACGTGCCTTCTTTGACGCTTCCCTCTCCGACTGTCCTGCTGCTTCCGTGTCGTTCCAGGTCACGGAGAGTGTCACTGCGGGGAGTGCAAATGCCACGCCGGCTTCGTGGGCGACAACTGTAACTGCTCCACAGAGACGTCGCTCTGCTTCTCGGACGACGGGAAGATGTGCAGCGGGCGAGGGAGCTGCGTGTGCGGCCGCTGTCAGTGCACCGAGCCGGGGGCGTTTGGAGAGACCTGTGAGAAATGCCCCACCTGCCCCGACGCCTGCGGCACCAAAAGGTGGAGCGCACACACACACACACACACACACACAAAAACAAAATACACTCTCAGTATACTGCTGTGACGTCAGGGACTAGTTTGATCAACAGGCAACAGGAGTGAAATATTGATTGCAAAGAGTCCATCTGAACTAATTAAGGTCATATTTAACCCTGCAGACAGCGCAGGCAGGATTTTCTACAGTTTTTGCACTAAACTGCCCGTTACTGAAAGTTGAAATAGCTTTGAACAAAAGCCCCGTCTCATCACACCTTTTCCCCAGAGCAGGTTTAGCAAATGGACATAATTTAGAGGAATTAGAATTATAATTTAAAAAAATTTTCAAAGAGGAAAATAACTGATTTAACTTCAGAGACAAGAAAAATGTTCCTTTTTACTCAGAGAATATAAACTTTTTGTTTTAACTGAATGTTAATTTCATATGCATTTGGTCATTAATATTTGTTTAGTGATGAAATAATAAGTCAGCAGTTTTATGTGGGGCCAAGATGATCCATTAGTGAGATATTTTCTGGGTTAGCAGTAAATTTGGGCTCATTGCTGTGATGAGTTTTGATCTGTGAACTTTGACCTCCCCCCTTCTTTGCTCCAGGGAGTGTATTGAGTGTCGGCTTTTCAACTCGGGGAGACTCGCTGACAACGAGACCTGCCAGCGCTTGTGCAAGGATAAAATCATAACTGTGGAGAGCCTCGGTGGGTAAATACACACAATGTATTGACTTCATTCATTTTAGTACCTGGATTTATGCCTAACCCAGATGTTTCCCCTAACTATTACTAACCATTATTAGCATATTCATAACCTTAACCAAAACCTTTGAACCCAAAGAAAAAAGAAAAAAAGAGAGAACCAGGAAAATGTCTTCATGCTCCACAAATGACCTCCCTTTGTTGGTGAAGGAAAATGGTTATTATAGTCCTCTATATGTAGAGGACTATAACAACACACACACACCTTCTAGGGCCTTGACACACCCCAGAAATGGCAAACGTTTCCCAGAAAACAGTCACCACCGCCGCTACTGCTAGCATTGATCGAAGAGCAACATTTGGTGCGACACAAACTCTGAAGTTGAACGTTTGGTAGATTTTGAACACAGCGGTCAATCACCAATCTGACGTACTAAAGGCGTCGCCATGGAGAGGAATACAGTTGAGAAGAAGGAGAAAAGAAGTAGAGCATGGAGCCAAACTGGAACAGAGAGCCATGTACAGCATGACCACTTCTAACACTATCGCTAAAATAAACATCTGGCAGGTTGCTTTGGCTCACTGACCGTCACCGAGACGAAACTGACCAGGAAATTCCAAACAGTCTGTAAGTGTGTTAAACCACACCTTTCTCAAACAAGAGTGAGAATGTCCTGGTTAAGATAAGGTAGAAATCCCTGATAAGCAAATCAAGCCCCGTTACTGTGACTTTGAACTCTTGAAAGACTCGCAGTTGACTGCTTAACATGAGGCTCAGCGATAGCAACATGTTTTTCATTCTCAGGCGCCATTATGAGCTCAGCTGGCCGTCCATCCACTCTCACTTCTAAAGCAAAGAACATACAACTGTGCCTGTTGCCACAACTCCACTGATTTAGTTTGGCTCTGCTTACAAATTTAAGCATAAATACGGTCGGCACTTAGAGGAAATCTGCAAATTGTTGTCGAGTAGCAGCTTATTCCACTTATGAGTAAGCTTAAGGGTACTATAGTCCCCCAGGATGCATCTTGATCAGGTGTCCTAATGTTGGCCGACTCCTTTCAATGCAGAGGAGTTTCTAGTTCCTGGTGGATGATGGAGCTCCTCACTCTTAAATCTGACCAACTGTATCTGGGATCTGGAGTGTTTCAGGGGATTGTTGAGCTCTGTATTCACCACAACAGGCCAGAACAACGCCCAGACTCCAACAAACAATGCTCCAGTTCATCTACGCATCTCTCAGTCTTGCAGATTTTTGCCCAGTCACGGTTTGCCCTTGCTGCTCCAAAACCAATATGGTGACAACTAAATGCTGATTGTTGGGATCTACAGCCAGTGGGTGACATCAGTGCAGCTGCTTCCACCGTTTACCGTCTGTGGTTGCTTCCTAATTTCCAGCAGACTTTTAGTGGTTCAGCCTCTAAGTTTAGCCATCGTTGGTCTTTTATTGAGATATTTTTATCCTCAACATCTATGTAGCTGTGCCGTGAGCTCTTAGATTCATACGATAATAATATGATCACAATGAATAAAATCAGAACTGACTGTAATCTGAAGAAGCCTAAGACGAGAGTAACTCGATTCTCAAACGTCCCGGTGGCCACCCGGTGTCTGCTGGTTTCTAAAAATGGAAAATAAAAGATTCACATCTTGAAAGGTTTTCACAGCCTTTGCCAAGTACCTTGTTGAAGCACATTTGGCAGTGATTGTTAGTCTGTTGCGTATTTGAATGGAGGCAAGTGTTTAGTATGCTTAGTACTAAGCACTGTGACATTTATAGCCTGAGCTAATTTGCAGTACGTGTCACCAGATGGACTTTTAACCACACAGATGTATGACTGTAGCAACAGAGTAAGAAGTAATACATTACCTCATCCTAAAACTACACAGTAAAACAATAAAACAAGAGAGCAGAACGAGAGGCAAAACCAGCAGGAAATTATCATGGCTGGCTGTAGCCATGGCTACAAGCCTGCTTCCTTTTAAGATGCTCTTTCCTCATGTGAGGAGCTCCACATGTTGATGGCTTTCACAGCCTCAACACGTCTTCATGATGCTTCTAGAAGCCTGTCACGGCCTTTGATTAGGCCTTTTCTCTTCTCCAAGTTCAGTCACACGAACAGCACCAGAAGCCATTTTAGCTCTTCCCAGAGATGATCTGTTCTATTTAAGTCCAGGTTTTGGCTAGGCCACTCAGGGATATTCTCTGAAGCTTCATCTCATTGGCTTAATCTGAGGGTCACAGCATTCCTAAAGAAACTTTATACATCTGGTTTCAGACATTTTACCTACTGTGCAGACTGGTTGTGCACGTTCTGCTACAAAGATGCATCCTCACAGCATGATGAGCCACCACCATGCTTTACAATGAGACCTGTTCACCAGGTGACTATTTCCTGTTTCCTGTCCAGCCATGAAGCTTGGAGTTAAGTTCATAATGTTGTATTTTGGTTTCACCAGAAAACTTGTCTTCTTCTGCTCAGTCTTCAAGATGTTTCAGGAAAGTTTGGCCATGTTAGCATGAAGCTAGAACTGGTGGCGTGCGTTAGCGAAAATCAACCGTCCGGTTTGTTCTCTTAACTTGAAAAGGGAAAACTTGGATTCCTGGTCATCTTGGGATTCTGAGGAAAACATCCACAAGTCCTGCTGGCTTTCTGGAATTGGAGTAGAGATCTGTGAATTTGGTGGAGATCCAAGTTTAAAAAACAAAAGTTTATCACTTTTTTCTCTCCTAACTTTGAAATATTCCTCTGACTCAGTAATTATTCTCTGTCTTCGGAAGTGTTCAGTCCATACAACTCTATAATAGTTGGAAATCACCTTTAAACATGCCACACATATAGTGTGAGTGTTGCTCAGAGGTAAGAACAAACCTTTGCCAGTGCTGCTTTAGGAGGATAAAGTGATCTGTGGTGTGTAATCAAGAGGAAGGGTCACTAACCCGAAGCAAACCTTAGAGAAAGAAGATCCAAACAAACCCAATGACCCGGTCATCTGGGTTTGTTTGCAGAGAAGCCTTCAGGAATTCTCTGCAGTTCCTCTTTGTTAAAGTGAGACGGTTTTGGTCATGACGGTTCTGTCCAACTAGAGAGCTGACTGATGAACCCGTGTGAGTAAAATGTTGAGGTGAACGGTTAGGATTTCACCCACCACTCTCACACTGGCTTCAGACTCTGGCCTACTCTGATTTTAAAGTTATTCATCCACACTTTTGTTTTGTTCATTTAAAGACAGGAAACATTGACAATAAAGGCTAAAATGTCGTTTTTAAGGGCGTAACAAGATCTTGTGATATTAAAAGGCTGCTGTATGTCTCGTCTCACAAAGCTCCATCAGCCTAAGCTGCTGTTATAAACCCCGGATTAGAAGGGGAGAGCGCTTTACAACTTGCACTCCATGGCTAATGAAATAAGAAAGCAAGGAGCTCTGGACTTGTCCTGCTGTTTCACAGTCGACAGGCTGGCTAGCAAAACGCAGTTACATAAACACCAAAGTAGCATTCAGAAGTGTTTAGAAAGTGTTTATTTGCAGCAGTTTTGGTTACTCGTTATAGAAAACATATTGTGACACAGAGACAGAAGCACCGTGAGAACAACATAGTCAGCTAGCTGTTAGCCACTAATGTCGCTAAATTGGCTATTTAACTTTTAGCTTGAGGAATCTGGTGAAACATACAAACATATTAAACTGATTAATCTTGCATGGACACTGCAGAAAATATTAACTACTAAATCTGGTTAGAGATTCTGTATAATGTGGTTTGGAATTTATTAAACTTTTACCATTTTTATTTGCAATTTGGAAAAAAAAATGTTAAAAACTCACCTGGTCTGACTCTCATGCACCCAAACGTCTCATGAACTGGTTGTATTTTTACACCTTATGTCCAACACATTAGTTTAGAAGCTGCTTCTTCATTTTTACACCAAAGTTTATGCTATAAAACTTTTAAGATTTTCAGTAACTCTCCAATCACCTTTCAGAGCTGATCAACAAGAAGTCTCTCAGCTGATTGGTCTGTTACTGTTTAGTTGGTTTGTTATACTTGAGCATCAAATGATATATTCAGGATAAAATATTTCATTGCCCTACTTGTGACAGAGATCTCAGAAGAGTGAAGTAAGTCTTCAGTCATGGTTGTTTTATTTTTGGCAGGCCTGATGAAGAGTTACCACACATAACCAAATAATATTTTCCTGTTATTATAATTCCACATGAGTCTCTCTTTAGTTGATGTGGCTCAGACTAAAATGAAATGTTTTCTGCAGACGTCAGCCTTTCCCAGGCCTTAAATATCTCCAGCTTTTATCTGATGTGAGATCTCCCCTTTATGTTCCTGTATCCACTTATTAGCATTATCCAGTATTTTCAGCTTTGATGATCAGAATGTTCAGGTATCCTGGGATCATGGGCTTACTGGTAAAGCCATAGTCATCTAATGAATCTCACAAAGCCTGTTATTTTCTAAATAGTTAGATCTCAGTTACATCAGTCTGCATTCAAAGTAGGGCTGTTGTAAAAGAATATTTTAGTAATCAAGTACTCTATAAAATATTTTTATGATTACCTGAGGAATTGGATCTTTCTCTCTCTCTCCACTCTCTCTCTGCCATTCCCACCTTTTGCTCCAAAACCGTGACGACAACAGAAAAACTGTCATAGTCCAACTATCGCACCACAAAGTTCAACAATCCTTATTTGTCACCCAAACCCTGACACAACGCCACACAATTCAACACCAAGCTGCCAGTACTTCAAACATCTCATAGGCGGAAGTAAGAGCGCTGCCCACCACAAATGCGGAACACAGTGCGCTACATAATAAAACATAATTTAACGAAGCTTGGAGGCAGATAAATTTTCCTCGAGGAATTTTAATAATCGAGATACTCGAATCATTGGAGGAATCGTTTCAGCCCTGATTCAAAGACATCACTGCTCTCATCCAGACCCAAAGAAGCCAATCCAAATTAGCAATGCAGACTCTACCAAGCAGCCTTTCATAAACTCCCCATCAGAGAGTAACTTACCATATCTTGCAGTTTTGTGGGATTACAAATCTGTTCTTAACTGGGGAAAAGTGGAGCTTTGTAAAACATCCTTGTTGCTTTCTCAGTTTAGCTAGAAAGTCCTGGTACACGTGTGTCGGCTCTGAATCAGATTGTTGCACGTTTACTCTTTGTAAATTGTAATCCTTAAACGCCGCTGTAAGTTCTCCACACAGAAAGCACACAGCTTTTCCGTCAGTTTTAGTAAAAAATTATTTAAAAGTCTACATTTAGGTAAAAACTCCACAGCAGTTTGTCTTTTCTTAAAGGGACAGTATTATGTAAAATCTGCTTTTTTCAATTTTACATCATGTTATAATGTTGTTCCCTCATCAAAATTGTTGCCTTGATTAAGAAATCCTTCAATCTCCATGGCAACCAGTCAGCTGTACAAAATGCCTGAATGAACCAATCTCCACCTTGGAGATGCAGCTTTAGAGCATCCACCTCACAAAAAACCCCTCCTCCCTCTGCTGAGCTCATTATAGGAGCTGCTTCTCAGATCAACGCTGGTAAAAACGTTGTTAAAGGACTAGAGGAGCCATGTTGTGATGACTTTATAAAGGCGGAGCTTCTTAAAGACACGGAGGCCCAATTTCAAGTTCAATTTGCTTTAAGTTATATTTAACATATACAACATTTTTATAACAACTGAAGGTAACATAGTTACTTTATTGTGCTATAAAATGACACCATGTGCCTGCAAAATATTAATACTGCCCCTTTAATGTTAGCTGACATATTCAGATACTAAAAGCTAATGTATTTGAATGCCTCTTTTCTACAGGGGTTATGTGCACTGGTAACGTTGGCAAAGCAGTAGTTGTATTACCTACACAAAGTAATGAGATTTACTCTTCTACTACAAACTCAGACGGGCCTGTCCAAGGTCGTCAGCGGGCCATGAATATGGATTGAACACTCTTAGCTGTTCAAAGCCTGGCCTATCTATTACATTATGAACAAGAGTGTCAGGCGTCCCAGTGCAGCCCCTCTCATCAGGTTAAAAGGTTTCACTCATTCACACTCAGATCCTCCACAGACCTCATCAGTCACCTGTATCCACCCACTGTGCAAACACACCTGCGGCCAGGCTCCGCCCCTCCGTTCTGTATTCTCAGGAAGCCAGTGGGCGGAGCCTGAACCCGGCCAGAGCAGAGTGGAGTTGTCTGATGTCCCTGGAGCTGCCTTGTCCTTCCATTCCTCCCAGCGGCGGCTGGATGTGTAGGGGAACGTGTCAATGATCCCACGTTGGTTTGTGAGCTGGAGGGGCTCGGCTGCGTGCCGTTCAGAAACATTCCACTGCGACCCGGCATGGCCCCGCTTCCAAGTCTGACGTGTCCCTTTGCATTCCCCACTACTCCAGCCATCTGAGCGGCCCTAATGGACTCCACATGTACGCTCCGGATACTTTGTGCATGAGATAGAAGAGGAGGGCCGGAGGAAAGGAGGGAGGAGGAATGGCCTCACCCTCCCTCGTGAGGTTTGGGGGATAGACTGACTGAAAACAAGGGCATCCACAAAGTAAGCGCCGCCAACAGGGAATGAGGACTTTGTTTGGCAAAGCTGTGACCTCACACACCACCAGGCAGCATTCAAGAATCCTCCTTCTCCTTTATTCAACACTAAAGGTTTAAAGAAAATCATAATTCCTAGTCCTGGGAACTCTGAATGGATTCAAAAATCTATTTAATGCGTTTAATTTGTATGTCTATGTCTCTACTATTTGTGAGTGCACTTCGTATCGCTTTACACATCCACTGGGCCACCAGAGAGGGCCGTCTCACCTGCTGTTTGTATATTTTTAATCTTTTTTTTGTCATTGAAGAAAAAGCTGTGGGTACAGCTATGAAACCTAAATACTGCTTATAGAAGTTAAAGAATTGTATCCACTATTTTTGTTTAAATATAAACTGATGGGATTTGAATGGAATGAAGTAAATGTTGTGTTTGATTACACTGTTCTTTCCTCTTGTCGGTCACATCATTTAATCGGACTCTCCAGACAGTTTAAACAGAACAACTGCTTTCTGAATTTAAATTTGTTTCTGAATTACATCGTTGCCCTAAAAATTGGAACTGAATCGTGGACTGACAGATTTTCATGTCTCATATCCGCAAAGCAGCTAAACAAACCAGAAACCTGCTTCTACTAACATTTCCCATGAATGAGCCTCTTTTTTTTCCCGGCTCTTTTTACTTTGACCTTGATGTTTTCAATTGACTTAATTTCCTCTCTTTGACGAGTGAAACTCCTGTTCCTATCTTCCATTGCTGTGCAGAAAACGAGGACCCTGCAGCGGTGCTGTGTGTGTATAAGACGGAGAACGACTGTGTGATGAAGTTCACATACCTGGAGCACGCCAGCGGACGCTCCATCCTCACCGCGCTCCAGGAGCCGGGTCGGTTTACACTTCGGTCAACTAAAACTGAATGAGTTCTGTTTTGGGTTTTCTGTTCCTCTTAAGTGTTTCAGATCAACACTTAGGATGAGACTGAAATGACCTGGGTGAATATGGAAAGCAGTTTTCAAATCAGGATTTTATTTCTTAAGGGATGAAAAGTTTAGGGTATTAGGATTAGGGCCACTTACGGGAAAAAAAAATGAATAATTGAGACTTTTTTCTTTCCAGTCCTACAGTTGAAACCAGATATTTACATACATCAAATAAAATGTTTCGTTTATTTACATATGCCAATTTTTTTTTCTCACTGATGGCTGTTAAATCAGACCAAACTTCTCTTGTTTCAGGTCAGCAAATAGAAATAATTTAGGTAAATCTAACTGACCTAAAACAAAAAAAGAAATTTGGTCTGATTTAATTTCAGACGGTAAGAACAAACTTTTTTTTTTTTTTTTTGGTGTAAACATCTGGTTTTAACAGCCCTTTTTACCCAAGACTGTGTCAATAAAGACAGTATTTCCTTTAGACTGGACAGGCCTAAAGGAAGCCGAATGAAAACGAATCTTTGTTTTAGCTGAAATTATATGTAAATTACGTAAATAATACATTATATGTTTATAAAACATAATTTCTGGAAGTGTTCCATCTGGACGTCTGCAGGGATGATATGGACGGCTGTGGTTGAATGTTACACAGAACAGAGATGCAACAGTTCATCTGGTGATCCTGAGTTCACACTGAAACCGAAACGGAGATCTGAACGATCATCTGAACCTGGGCTGCAGTTCAGCACATTGTAACACATTTACTCAGAACCAGGATACGGTGCCAGCAGTTATTTTACAAATAACTTAAAAATGAAGTAATTTGATGAAAGCAACAATTTTTAAATTATCTTTAAATGAGGAAATCCAATCAAAGAAGACATCTTAAAATAGTTCATCTTGGATTTTAACCTGAGTTTAGGAGTGGAGAACTGATGCTGCTTCAGGTCAGGTTGAAACTCAGAGTTTTTTCTAAAAAAAAAAAAAAAAAAAAAAAAAAACTGTGCCAGCAGTTAAATCCGTTTCCATGGTGATGTATTCAGATTTTTCAGCCCATCATGAATCTAAACCTGACATCTTGTCTTTCTTTGTAATCTGTTTGACTGGACGACTCCTGGCACAGAGTGTGGAGGTGGTCCGTCTGCCTTAACGGTCCTACTGGCTGTGGTGGGCACCATCTTACTGGTGGGAGTGGTTCTGCTGGCCACCTGGAAGCTGGTCATCACCATACACGACCGGAGAGAGTTTGCTCGCTTCCAGAGCGCTCGGGTCCGCGCCCGGTACCTCATGGTAAGGAAGACGTCTCTGGTCTTTTGTACCAGAGTTAGCTTTAGCTAGCTCCACATGGTAGCCAAACAGTGCCTACCATGTGGATGTTCATGTCCCAGTTACAGTAGAGTCGACATCCTGAACTCAGTGCAGCTTGTTTAAAGCTGCAGTATGTAACTTTTACAGATCTGATAAAACTGTCACCATGTTGTGACAGTTTGTTATGAGACAGATAATCAGTGTAAGAAAACTGTTTATCCTCTGTCATTAGTAGCCATGCTAACTAGCCTTAGCGTTCATGGCAGGCTATGTTGTAGTGAACCAGCTTTAATGTAGCAGAGAGAAAGGAGGAGGGTGTGAGAAGCATGTATACAAAGATGATTGACAGCACTAAAACCCTCCCACTGGCTCTGATTGGTTGTTTCTGATTGGTGTATTTCTGCAGTTAGCACTGGGAGAAGGCCAAGGAGTTTGGATTCCTTCACAGATTGTCTCATATTATCCTGTCACATCATAATGATGATTTTATTTACTTTTATTTCTATGCAGGAATCGTATTTATTGATCTTTCTTTGTACTTGGTGTATTGTACTAGTCGTTACTTTTTTAAATGTTTTTTTTTTTTTCAGGCGTCCAACCCTCTGTACAAGGACCCCATCACCACTCACTTTGCAGAAATGGAAACGTTCGAGAAGTCTTTTAACGGCGGGGTCCACTGATCCCTCTGCACGGGGCACGGCAGGACCGGTCCAACACACAGACCCCTGAATGATGGAGGACAGCAGACTGAACACACCCTCCCTCCTTCCCTCTGCTCTCCACCCGTCCACGCTGCTGACAAACGATTCAAACGAACCCAGAAGACTTTGAGTCTGTCGTATTTCTGTTCCTGAGGAGATTCAAAAGGACAATTAAACTCAGAGCGTGGAGCAGACTCAAACTGTGGATGTGCAGCTTACACAAGATAAACTCCTAACCACGTAGAGCAGCATTTACTGAACAGGATATTGGCTTATATTTCCATATTTTCAGAAATACTAAAGACATATTTGAGAAATGAGCTCTTCACTCAGCAGGACTCTGATTTGCAGCATATTACTAGCTTTTATTTCTACAGAAGGTTGTAATGATCATTTGATACTACTAATATTTACTAAGCAACAGATGTCTTACCTTTATTTTGCACATATGGTG
The DNA here is from genome assembly GCF_001443285.1 of Poecilia latipinna. NCBI lineage: Eukaryota > Metazoa > Chordata > Actinopteri > Cyprinodontiformes > Poeciliidae > Poecilia > Poecilia latipinna. Next base: position 57,208 of record NW_015112864.1, on the reverse strand, counting down.
TTAAAGTGTCTAATTCTGTAAAGATGTGTTTGGGTTGATCACATGAGGCAGTTGCACTCTCCTCTGTTAATCTGAATAGCAGGGCATTAACAAACTAACGCCTGGACATGACCTGACTGCACTCGTGTCACTCCATGTTGTCAATGGGAACCAAACTGCCACACCTCGAGTTCAAAGAGAAGCTCCAATCAGAATTTAGGTCCCGGTTTTTATAAAGCTTGACCTGCCGACATCAGTTTGACTGATTCTGGGTTCCCTTTAAGAACTGCAAACACCTGGATGGTGCTAGCCATTCACCAGTTGGAGTGAAAAGTGAAACCAGAGCACCGTTGCTGTGCTCCACTCAGCCTTCCCGTTACTTACCGACGTCTTGTTCTGTTTCAGCACATCTTATAAAACGTCTCGATGCCTCTTCTGACTTTAGTTTGAGCTTTCTTAGTTCAGTAAAGGATCCTGTATGGTCGATCTGAAGTCGACCTGTCGACTCGCGGTCACGTGGTTCCAAAGCGTTCTTTTTCGAGTCCACAAGCCGCTCCGAGCCAAGTGAAGCCCTTCCCACTGTAGGATGGTGAACACAGCGATCATGTCAGAGAGGATTGACCATTACAAGTTCACAAGTTCTGAAAAAATAATGACTGATGAGCTGCAGTATATTTATGTCGCATGTTAATGGGAAGAAAAGAAAGATGGGACATTCACCCATGGTTAACGTACTTCCTCAAAGCCTCGGACAATTGCTCCTCAAAACGATCCATCCTGCTCTCTGGCTGAAAAAGCAGCTTCTGGAAGAGCTCCTGCAGAGTGCGGTGGAAGTTTGCCAGGGGGTTGTGACAAGGAGGGGTGGACGACACGAGACTGAGAACAAAATGAAGCTATTATTGTCACACAACGGCGATAACGAGACCTATTGGCCCAACCACACAGAACCTTTAAGAACAAGCAGAGTGTGTTCTCCTTATGGCGACCTGGAAGTCTTTGCTTCTAGCGTCTTTACAGATGGGGGGGGGAAAATATGGGATTTTTGAAATTCTGTCGTCGGGTTAGCCTGACGATTCTGGTCACCAGATGAACTCTTGGTGCGACTTTAGGTTAGAGCAACCTTTTTGTGGTTACCGAAAGCTCTATTATTTTTAAAAGTTGAGTCATTCCCAGTTGATGAAGCCGCTCTTCTTTCAGTCCTGTTGTTACCCGTCTACTTGGAAGCTAGGGAAGGTTTGGATTCTCTCGTGAATTATTGACACAAATTGCAATCAAGACCCTTTGCAGAATGATATTAGCAAATTACAGTGGACAGAGTGCCTAGAAATGGTTTGCTTCGAGTCTTGAATGCGCTTCTCTTGTCTCCAATTGATCGTCCTTTTGCTTACAGATTGTGTGCGAGTCAGAACTTGCACATACTGACAGGATAAAGCCTTTACTTTGCCGAGGGAATCCTCTATTGCAACAGTAGCCAAATGACTCACAGTGAGAAACACGGCCAAGAAAACAAATTAGATGCCTAGTTAATCCAAAAGGAATGCTTTGATTTGGTTGTAATTGGATCACCATGTAGACCAGCACCAGCCCATGTTAATGATTTAGTATCTAAGCAACTGAAATGACTAAACTGAATGCAACAAGGTGTAAATGGTTCCAATATAAGTTGACTTGTCATTTTACAGGAAAACAGTGAGTGGAGGTATTGCTGTTGAAACATGTTTGATAGTAATACCAGCACCATTAGGTTTGGTACGGGACACAGTTGGAAAAGTTATGGATTCAACACAATAGAATGTTACAACATTTTATTAACTTTGATGCTGTGAAAGCTCTGGAGGAGCCATCTGCACAATGTCCAAGAAAAAAACAAAAACAAACCATCATCCTCTCACCACTTCCTGTTTGTCGTTTTCGCCAGAAGTTGCATGAGATTGTTGATCACGTGACCACAGCCCAAAAAAACCCACCTGATTCGACTCTAAAAACGTGAGTTTTTTTCTGAAATTTCCTTGAATTTACTTTTGTAATTTCAATTTGTGAAATTTTCTGGTTAATGGAAGCGCAGCTAGAGGTTGTCACTGATTTGCTGTTTAAACCTGTTGACAGTTGTTGATTTGTACTTTTTGGATAGAAGAAGATTAATATGTACTTAATTGGTTGAATAGATCCAGATGTTTATGATTTTGGGGGGAATGGGGGGATAAAGACGAGCTTTGTTTGCAGTCTTGAATGCAGAGGTGACTCAATGTTTGAACCATTATGTTGTCTATTGCTATGCTGTCATCTGTTATATGAATACCACGCTTCCTCCTTTTAGTAAATGTATTTCCAGTAAAGAAATGACATATCACCAGCCTTTTGCATGATAAAGGTTGTGGTGATGTTACTGAACTTGTACAACTAGCTGGGTGTCGTTAGCTGTGTTTCCATTACAAACATGCACAAAACCATTTCCATAATATGCTAATGCTGAAACGCATTTAAAATCAAGTGTGAAAAGTCATTAGAAAACACCCAGCACCATCCTCTCCCTGCCACATCCTGTCGTCTTCTTTGACGTTTCTGCCAGTAGTAACGTCCCGCTGTTGATTATGTTACTCGTGCCAAATGAAAAAAGTGTTCCCATTACAGTTTCACATCTATATGGCCAAAAAACAACCTCACCATAGCTAAACATTTTTAACTAAAAAGTTTTTTCAAAATTCCCATATCTCCATTAAGCAAATGTATTTTCATAATTCCGATTTGCACAATTATACGTTCAATGGAAACACAGCTGTTGTGTGGGAGGGGGCTTGTAAATATTACTTGAGTGCCAAATGGATGGCTGTGTGTTTTTACTAAGAGTTTGTCTCCTGGAACGGAAATGTTCTTCCTGCAGGGTCCTTGAAGACATGTCCACACTCCATGTTGATGCAACAATAAACGGCTCAGTTCAAACACTTGTCTTCCGGTTCACATGTTAGAGATATGAGCTTCCTTTTCCTCACACTTTATATTTAAATATTTAATATTTAGTAAAATGCATATGGGTTCATGGTTGTAATGTGATAAAATGTGAAGGATCTTAATTCATTCAATTAAGTCCAAAATTATTTCCACCCCTGGCAGATTTAGTCAAAAATTATCTTCAGTCGATTGAAATGAGAGGCTGAATTTGAAACCCTGCGCCAGAGGAGGGCGGCTTTAATCGTCCATCTAGACAGCGATGTACTGATGAGGAGGAGGAGGAGTGACAGCCAGTTCAGAAAGAGTCGACCGAGGCGGAAAGCGGTTTGGCAGTGGGAAATTTGTTGGAAGTCAATAACTGCAGCACAGAGCAGAATCTGACCTCATTAACACCATCGACATTTTTAATGATCTGTCAGCGCAGAGCTTAGGGGAAGGACACGACACCGACTTTAGACAAAGCTGCTAATAATATGGAGCACAGAGGAGGTTGTCATTATTCGTCTCCATGCATTTCATTTTTCTCGAAGCTTTTTCAATTGTAATCAATTCCCTCTTTAGTTCCCATTTAAATCATGAGCTCCAACACAAACTGTCTTTTAAATAATGTAGATGAGCTGTTGCAGCCTGGGGCTTGATCTAAATAGATCACAGACATCAGTGGTTCCTGGAGCCTTTTATTAATGAAACACAATTAATTTATTGTAAACTACTTTGAGTTATTATTGCCTTTTCCTTTATCAGGATGACCTGTGTTCTTTCTACAAAGGGTAGTAGAAACAACACACACACTCTACTGAATCTTCTCGTTTCCTCCTCTGTGTGTGCGTCTGTGCACGCGCTCGTGTGTGTGTGTGTGAGTTATTGCAATGTTCTGCCAGCTGACATCACACGCCCGGTTTCCTGTCTTGCTTGCTAAAATATTTTTCTTTATTTTTCACTTCCTTTTTTTTATTGGAAAACTTCCCTCGGCCTGTTTTCTCCTCAGCACCTCTCACCCTGCCGAGACGAGAGAGGAGGAGTGAGAGAGCAAAAACGCCCTCTCAGAATATTAAAGTTTTACATAATAGCAAACGGAGAAATAAGTCAGTAAAAATGTAAATTTTAACGGAACGAAGCACACTTGAAATATTAATATGTAATGCCTCTAAAAAGTCAAAATCATGAATACAAGAATTAACTCAACTGCATGAAAATCTACAACAGATCCAAGGATGCTATGAGTTTAAAAAGGATTTCACAGTCGATTCAGAATCAAATGGTCAAATACTGAATCATAAATAATTATCAGCCCCATTAAAGCAGGAGTTTATGTCAATTTGCTGCTGCAATGATCACTGTTCATTAGTGCCAAAGAGGAAACGCATCAGCAAATATCACTGACAATATGGCAAGGGTCACAAGGCTGTTTCCAAACAACCAGACATCCATTATTGCGAAACATTATTTACAAGAGGAAATGGAAACAGGAGTGTGTGCCCCTGCAAACCAAGGTTATCATAGTTAACTAAAACTATCTGAATTAGACAAGAAATTAGACGGTTACAAGGAAATGAAACTAAATTCAGAACTATTAACTGTGTTTCAAACTGCAAGTCACCTGCTACTGTCAGTCATGGTGGTGGAAGGACGGTGATTTGGACTGGTGTTACAGCTACGTACCCGTGACCTTTCAGTCATTGTAGTTATCCATAATGACTGAGGTCATCTGTGTGCTTGCTAAAAACTTTCAGGACCTGCTACAGAGCAGCTAATGCTTATTGTTCTCTGATGGGTAAAACGTCAGAGATGACCATCTTTCACCAAAACCAAAGCTGTCTTCTTCTTCTTCTTCTGGTCTCGGTCTCAAATCAGCAAGCCAGTCACCAAACTGCCAAGGTGCTGTAGCCCAGATCATTACCCTTTCACCTCCGTGCTTCATAGTCAGCCTGAGATGACTGGGCTGAATCTTTGTCTTTGCTTCACACTTAGACGAGCTGCTGGCCAATTTGTCCAAACAACATGTTTACCACAAAAATCCTGTTCCAGGATCTGGTCCAATGGTCTGTTTTTCTAGCTAATTAGATTTAACGGGTTCTTACCTGAAACAACCTGGTAAATACAAGAGTCACCAGTGAGACAAGAAAGTGCAAAGAAAGCAGCTTTGGTGTTCAAATTTAACAAAGGAAACAATGCTCCATCTTGGTAAACCTAATGGGGTTTTCTCTGTTCATTGGGAATGAGGAGGTAAACACAAGTTACCCACAATTATTACAGAGAAATGCACAGCATTCTACTTTTTTTTCTCTTTAACTAATGAATACAAAGTAATAATGATGCTAACTGAAGTGCTCACTTTTTCTCTTGGAGTTCTTGCGGCTCAGGTCAGATCTAGCACAAAGCTCAGTGAACCGTTTGAAGCAGCACTCTCAGCTGCTGTCCACCTGATCTGAGGTCCGGTCCCTCCCAGCCCACACGGTTCCACACAGGCCGGGTGTTTATTTAAGCCACCGGGAAGCTGTGCTGTTTGAACTGTGCCAGAAGCAGCACTGCTGTGGGTAATGGAAGAGAGGTGAGCTCTGATTGGTCGGTGGGAACCTCTTCAAAAGCTCAGTCTGCCAGCTGCTTGTTGCAGACGTCTGAGTTTAATCTTTGAGTTTGAGCTCTGCTTGTTTGCAAATCCAAATTACTAAACTGCAGTTATAAGTGATTGATTTTTAGGTTGGCCAATTAAACTACTCCCCCTCTCCCAGATTTGACTAAATCTGTATGTATAATATCTAATGTATAATATCAGCCAAAATAATACAAATGACCATTTAAAGAACAAATCATACACTAGATCAACAGTAAATGCATAAATACTTCCAACCTTAAAAAGTTTGTTAGGGCTTTCTGTTTTATTTTTGACATGATTATATATTTTATGAATTCATTGTTCAGTGGTCATTAATGCATCAGACACAGACCTGCAGCCCAGGGCCGGATCTAGATGGGGGCCAACGTCAAACCAAATAAGTTATACTAAATAAATGTCTTATGTTAATACTCGGTGGTGATTTTTTTTAACCTTCACAATTTTACTTTAACAATGAATTAAAAATTATAGTGCTAAACTTTTAGCTGCTGTATGGAGATAAGATCACACTTTCCATCTGCCAAGGATCTGCAAACTGAATCTTTGGAGACACAAGTGGCTCTTTGGGTCACTTAATATATCAAATGATGAAATATTGCTCTGTTTTTTTGTTTGTTTATTTGTTTCATTCTTTTTCCAAGTGTTGCCATGAAGAAACATTGACTATCCTGGCCCCTGTGGTGAATTTGGTCTAGAACCAGCCTCCAAACCTAACTCCTTATTTATATAAATATTTTGGTAATACTCTGTAAAATATCAGAATGTTCACATAACCTTTATACTTTTAGTTGTCTAAAGACACATTTTGAATATTAAATCAGGTGTTATGATCAGTTACTCAGTACTTGAGTAGTTTACCAAATACTTTTTATACTTGCTTAATTAAACGTATTTAAAGTATACTACTCTGATTGGAGTACAGTTTGGGGGCACTCTAACCGACCTCTATGCATGAGTGATTGCTCTATGGATCACTTTTTAAAGACAAAAAACACTGCCATAAAATAATGTCTATTACTGCAGCGGACATCCCGCCACATGGGAGTAGGATGACACGATGTGGTGGGCGTCCTTTAGTTTGATTTCTGAAAGGTGGCAACCCTAGTTAGGTGTGTACTGGTAAGGTTTAAGGTCTGAGTCAGGGTTAGGCTAAAAAGATGAATGGAAGTCCATGCAAAGTTCCTGTGAAGATATAAAGACGTACTATGTGTTGGTACGTGTGTGTTTCAGTAACTTTGAAAGACGCTCCAACATGCGGGGTGGCCTCTTCTGGCAGTAACGTTATAGCCTCCACTATTCAGTCATCTGCTGCCCCCTAGTGGCTGTGGTGGGCGCTTAAGGCATAAGTAGGATTTCTAAAGTTTTTGATTGCTCACTGGGAAACTATAGTATTGGTGCTGCTCTCCACTATGTTTGTGTTTCCTATCAGGTCATTACTGTAAATAGGAACATTTACTGTAGGAAAAACATGAGACACTTTAAGATTAGCCTCACCTCTGTCAGACTGCCCCAGGGCAGCTGTGGCTACAAACCAGCAGCTTGCCACCATCGGTGTGTGAATAGGAATAACTGGATGTAGTGTGAAGCGCCTTGGAGACCTCTGAACCTGATAAAGTTCTAAACAAGTTCAGCTGATTTAACATTTACTTGATTGTGATATAAAAACGAACTATGATCATGGAAAATGTATAATAGCGCCTCCTTAACAAATAATTGGCAAAGCATGATCTCTGCTGGAGAACTGGAGATGGAGCTATCAGTGTAGCTTCTTGGATCGGCTGGATTATGTTAGCTAAACATCCTCACACCACCCCACCTTCCTCTTGTCCAGCTTGAAGCTTTGGACCAGTTACTGGTCCACCCATGAGACCATCCATCTGGTCCATCTTGAGTCACTTTATTTCATAAATCAAACCTTTGAAAAACTGTGTCTTTTGACACTTCAGGTAATGTCCGGGTCAGCAACTGAACCGGACATTACACCAACATGGTATTTTAGCAGTAGCTAAAGCACGAAACCAACTTGTTATTTAGCAACATCTAATGCTAAAGTACTAAACCAATCCACCATTTAGCAACAACTAAATAACATCTTTAATTAGTTTCACATCTTTCTGTTGTATTTCTTGGTATAATGTATCAGCATTCTGATGGACAGTCACTTGGTCTTTTTGATGTACATCATCTCTAGTTAGCTGACCATTTTAGTCTTTTAGATACAATCTTTTGTAAGTCTTGAGTCTTGCAAGTGGGAAATAGTAGTAGTAAAGAAAGAACGTTTATTTCATAGTATTGTTAATTTAGAAAACCAATAAGACTTCTTCTTCATTCCATCAGATGAGGTAACCATCAATTTAAATAAAGCAACAGAGTGACATCAGTGAAGAGGAACGGCGGGAAAGCTGTGGGTATGGTTCTGTGGGCCGGCCGACGGATCAAAAGCAACATATTGTAACTGGAATCCACCAGCTGTTACTGAAGCATCAGAGAGGAACTTCAGGGTCATCACGTTTCCTGAAACACAGCAGAGACCGGTCTGATCAACGCTTTGAAACTTCTGCCAGTCAAATCTGCACTTAATGAAATGGAACTTAGCGTTTCTAATTTGCTTTGGGGGACCTGAAATGATTGTTTATCTATATCTTCTCCTGCAATACGGCGGCGGCCATGTTGTCCGCGGGAAATTTCTGAGTTTGAAAAGTCAAAACTTTGCTAGAAGAAAACTCAAATTTTGAGATTGATCTCAGAAATTTTCTAGAAAAATAACTTGGGGAATCAAGGTTTCTCTATAAAGTTTTTGATATTAATCTAAAACATTCATAAGAATTTAGACATTTTGGCGGAAATTTACCTTGTAATTTTTTGTATATATAATGGCCCTAGTATGCGGTCGTAGAGATTTTAATGTCAAAGGAAACTAGGTAATTTTTGTTTGCTTGTTTCCTGTTTCTACAACTCTAGAGGGAGCCCTAGAGCAAAGAACAAACCTGCAAGACTGACAATCCAGTGAGGCACATGAAACAGTACTAAGTTGTGCCATATGAGGAAAATAAGGAAAGGGTTTTTGGAAAATATTTAAAATTGTAATATCATTAAACAAACAACTTAGACAAACATGTGTTGAGTTCTAATAGCCACCCAACATTTTAATCAAATAGAAAAACTACATTTAGGTTATCAATCATTCAAATTTTATTCATATGTATATATATATATATATATATATATATATATATAGTCATTCAATTGAGAAGAATTCAACTATAATTGTCACGATTTTGTTTGTTTAATGAGAAAAACATAACGGAAATGAACCAGCAGTTACACAAATACTTCAGTTTAACCAGAGTTCAAACTGTTTCTGTCATGTATAAATGATAATGATGGCAGCTCACCTGTGCTGATGATGTCATCCGGTAAATTGTCACCACAGAATCTGGAGAAGGGTATAAGAAAAATGATAAAAGTAAAGACAGGAATGCCACTGTAGGACAAGAATTTATGTTTTTTGTATGTAATATCTGAATATTGTGGCGAGCATTTGTGTTCAGTCAAACTACCTTTCATTGGCAGATCACTTCAATAACAAGACATTTTTCCCTTGTTCGAAGTGAAAAAACCTGCCAGTGGAACTAGTACTTTGAAGGAATATTATTGACTTAAAATAAGCTCCCATGTCTTGCTGAAAAGTTATGTGTAAGTTAGTTTTGTCTTATTTCAACTCTACCAAGATGTTTGCACCACAGACCAAAAATACTTGGTTTTGGCATTGTGATGTTTGTTCCCGTTTCCACACAGGTTAACCCATAAACTGCTGATGCACTGCTCAGACTGACACCCACCTCCCAGCGAAGCCGGACACATCGTCGTAGCTGTCGTACACCTCCAGGTAATCTGCCAGGCAGGACATGTCTTCCTCCACGTCCAGCTCCAGGAAGTGAAGGCGAATCCTCTGACCCAGACGCACCCGGATGTGCCAGTAGCAGATCAGCTCATCCTGGTATTCCTCAGGGAAACCGGGCGACTGAATGATCTTCTGCTGCTCAGTCAGAATGCCGCCACACTCCTTGGCTGTCGGGAACATGGGAGACACGATGAAACTACTAAAGACTACTATCTTTAGTAGTTTCGCTGCAAATAGGATCTTTAGCTATGTAGCTTTTGCCTGAGAAAGTTAATCACATTTCCTGTGATAAACTTGTACACACTTGTGTTGGGACCGTTTCTTTGCAATGCAGAGAAATATTCTTGGTTTCTGAGAAACGATTGCTTCCTGGACTCTAAGTTAAAAATCTTATCTAACAATTGCTAACGTTTGTGAAGTATGTAGTGCGCCACTTAGATGCTATGAATTAAGCTTACCAGATATTACCTGCACTGTGAACAACCATTCTCCATTGCAAAGAGATATGTTGATTCAACATATGGAAGTATGGTCAACACATACTAAGCTTTTTTCACTTTCATTGCTGCCATTGCTAAAACGACAGGCAGACTACAATTCTAAAACAGAGCAGAAAATTGACATCATTGTTCACAACTTCTTCTGTTCGCTGATTGGCCTGGTTGAATTTCTACTGGATGAATCCAAGTGAATGGAAAAAAGCCCCGACTGCCTGTGAAGTGAGATTTGAATTGAGGTCAGGAAATGCACTTCAGGTGAGAATCACAGCTGCAATTGCTGAGTTTCACCACTAGAGAGCGCCATCGATTAAGCAGAATGAATGCAGATCTAGTGTGGTAGGGCCAAGGGAGTTTTATTCAGTTATTTATTTTGCACTTAGTTTTACTGAGACATTATGTCATTTCCACATTTTGAATGGCCTTAAAAAGCCAAGCTTCTTTAAGAAATTATTCAAACAATCTGCAAGATTTGGGGAATTTAAGAAAAAATGGTCCCATGTCAAATTTTTGATGTATTTTTCTTCAGTGTTGATTAAACTGAAGTATTTTTGCTCATTTGAAAACTTCTTCACCTTTAAAAATGATAATTGTACTCTGTTGAGACAAGCTCTGGACTTTTCTGAAAATCAACAAATGCTTAAATTTGTAAATAGATTGCAATTTCAAAGATCATTTCAGTGACTTTTTTTTTTTAGTTTGAAAGCTTTCAGGAAAAAAAAATTGAAAAAGATCAGAGCAACACAGAAAACCTGAAGACCTGAGCAGCAGCCATGTCCAAGCAGGGCCTTCAGTCAGCAGGTAAGGAGTAAAAAACTTGTTTTATCTAAATATAATTTTAGTTACTAAAATTCCTATGAACTTCTGTAACTTCCTATAAAAAGAGTTTACAGTTATTTTTAATGTAAAAATTCTCTTTTTATATTTGAGAAGAGTTTCTAAGAACATTTAATTAGTACTTTGTGGTTATATGCTCTGTGTGAACTGTAAATATCATATGACACAGAAGTCTGTTTTTATTTCATCAACAGCCATTATTCTGAGCAGGATGGTAAGGCATGTCTCCATGACAACAACTACGTGAAAGCTGGTTATAAAAAGACTTGCCAGGAAAAGTTTTTTATGTTCTGCACAATCACGCATACATTTTTTTTAAATAACAAACTATTTTATTCCTAATATAGTTTTACATTTATTTAGAGAAATGTGTTTATGTGAGTGAAATTCACAAAAAAAAAATCATCTGAAATAAGTGTAACCTGGTTGTAATTCTCTTTTGTTATAATTACACAAAATGTCTTTTTTTGATTATTTGTCTTGTTCCTTATCTTACTGAAAAAACCTCTGTCATTGTTTTAACCGTGTTACTTTAAGATTGAAGCCCTCCCTTTTATTTCTTCTTCTGTGGTATTGTCTTTAAATTGTTTGCGCCCCTTAGCCCCTCCCCTTTTGTCATGTTGTCCTGCGGGAGAGGTGTGTGCGTTTTATTTTTCCATCTAAATACATTCAGTTTATTTATAGATCTATTAAGTTAATTTTTGTTATATACTTTTGTTTTGTGTAGGACTTGGAGCGGGCAGCCTTTAACACGGTTGTTTTGTTTGTATTCTTGACAGGTATGTTGTACAAAAATGTTTATTTAGTTTTTTTGTAAGTTGTGAGAGGTGTTTCCCCGCCCCTTTTGTCATGTTGTCCTGCGGGAGAGGACTTGGAGCGGGCAGCCTTTAACACGGTTGTTTTGTTTGTATTCTTGACAGAAATAAACCGAGAATCATCTTTTAAAAGACAAAAAAAAAAAAAAAAAACATTTTGTGTAATTATAAAAAAAGAG
>NW_015112864.1:33928-42200 GCF_001443285.1 Poecilia latipinna | reverse complement strand
ATAAGTAACATTAGCATTTATTGGAAAGTTGCAAAATATGAATGTTTTTGCTGAACATAATGGTTCTGTAATGGTATTTATGAATATCAAAATATAAATATCAAATACCCATGTGCAAGTGTCATGTTCATTAATAGCATTTGTAGTGCTATTTGTAATATAGAGTAAAGAAAGGAAATCAAAATGTAACAGGTGAAAAAATAAAGTATACATGAGATTCCTTGGTAGAATCCAGAATCATTTTCTGCACCATTAAATATGACCACACCAGAAATTATTCCCTGTGGTCCTTCAAAGGTAAATTCATTCTTATTAAAGGTATTTTCTTTACCGCTATGCATATACTTTTATCATGTTTCATTAATTACACTTGCATGTATTAATAATGATCATATCTTTCTGGAGTGTGCCATTATTTCCTAGTTCATCCTCCAAGTGTCGCCAATCAGCCAACAACTATAAAAACCTCCATTGTTTTGGACTTGGCTGTGGAAACGTCCACGCTGCCCAACATGTGTGAAAAAGAGCCAAATCTGCTGCACATCATCAGCAGCGATCGTTGCAAACCAAAGGAAAAGCAATTTCTTGCTGTCGGCCATGTTGGTAGCATCACTGGTTTTAGGTTTGTTTCATCGTGTCAGGGGATTGATGGCTACATTGTCAGTGATCGGTCCATGAAAACCTGTTTTATATCAATTTGTGTGAATATAAACCTGAACCGAGATTCTGAGAATTTGCAACAAGCGCTTATTGAATCTGACTGGGTGAATACAAGCTTCTGTAATCACTGACGGTTTGGCTTGCGTCCTGTTTGTGGGTGTGGAGGCTTTAAAAATGCTTATGTGTGACTTCCAGTCAGGACTTGCTCAGCTGCCGCTCTGGCATCTTATCCAGCTGCATTTTTTCCTCCTTTGCTGGTTTAGTCTTGGTCTACCACCATCACTCATCGGTGGGAGTCAGTTTGTGGTTTTGAGTCAGGATATTCTTTTTCGTGTTGTCTTTATCATTTCCTTTGCGTCTGACTTGCGTCTAGAGTGATGACAACTTCCTGTGGTGACTCTGCTTATGACGTAGAAGTTTCCATCACTGAGACTCTGTTTGGAGTTTCTCAGGTAGCAAGAGCATTAACATCCCTAAATCTCCCCATACATCTTTAAACATACAATATGTATCTTTTATATATATATATATATATATATATATATATATATATATATATATATATATATATATATAAAAATAAGATTTTTACATAAAGCTGTCAGTTTGTTATGACAGTATGAAGCGGATAGATCAAGATCACAATCATGTTCTTCTGGCATCTCCCAGCAATAACTGCAGAGACACACTGCCCCGTCAGAAACAACCAATCAGAGCCAGGAGGAGCGCTGTTAATCATGCTTGTGTATCCGCTGCTCACACCCTTGCTCTCTACTACTCTGCAGCCTACAGAGCCTGCCATGAATTGTCATGTTAGCTAGCATAGCCACCAGGTTTACTGGAACGGTACAGTGTTTCTCTGCCATTACCACACTGAGTTTCCTATTCAGCTTAATCAATTAATTTCAGTTCTAACCCAAATAGAAAATATTTTTTTAACACATATCATTCAACTAAAATACAATTAAGAATCTATGGTGCTACTTTAAAATGAATGTTGACAGATGGCTTTCCACAAAATAGCGTGTACATGAGCAGGATTGACAGCGCTAAGCCCCTCCTCCTGTTGTTTTTGGTCTGGAGCTGTGGATTTCTTCAGACAGCAGTAGCAGCTCAGGGTGGATGTGGAGGAGATCGATGTTTTCATAGACGATCTGTCTCATATTATAATGTCACGCCATTGAAACTGTTTTGAAAAATACGTATGAAAACATTTTTTAGAAATGTTACACACTGCAGCTTTGAGGCAGATTTGCACTAAAATGCAATCCATATGTTGATGTCAAAATTAGCTTCATGTGAAAGAGAAACACTGTGTTTCTTTTTCCTCAAGCTAAACGTTTACAGCCTCAGCATGCAGGATGCCTTCCTGGAACATTTGTGCTTTAGGTTATTAAGATGTTGTTCTAATGAGCAACTCATTAGAACAACATTTATTTATCCCTGCAGTGCAGCAACAACACAATTGGGCTGTCAACCTTAATGGAACCATCGTGTTGCGCTCAGCTTGTCCTGATAACTTCACCCATCTCTTCACCTTCCACATGATGAAGCAGGAGGAAATAATGGAGGGTTTTTTTTACAAAGTCTGAAAGTTTGTGTTGTGCAATTGTCAGATGTGCTGAGTCAGAACTTTGCAGATGCACATTTCATAGTAGTTGCAGCTGCAGATGTTTTTGGGTTTATGTTTCCAACACCTTCACACACCTAGGAGTAATTTCTGGTGGAAGTTTGGAAAGGTTTCTGTTTCCAGATTGACTTTGTTTCAGTAATTTTGATGATCTGATTCTTTACATCTCTTTATAGATGCTGTTTAAAAAAATGCTTAACCTTGAATGCCATCAACACGTGTTGATGGCATTTCAAACGTCGGCATCACACTCACGAATGAGTTTGGCTTCAAAGGATTTCAAATCCATTTTAGAGCCTAACATTGGGTTTTAAAAATACACATACTTAAAAAACGTCTTTTTAGCTACCCTAAAAAAGAAAAAGAAAAAAGGAAAAAGTCTCCTTTCAACATTGTTATAATCAGGATTAAAGTAAAGGCTTTACTCACAGTTTGGGTTGTAGCAGTAAACATCCCATTTCTCACTCTTGTTCAGCCTGTATCCGTAGTCGACGATGCCGACTCTTCCAAAGCCGCAGTTGGTCCCGGCCTTGACGATGGGATAGCCGACACGTCCTCTGTCGAACCAGCCGGCGGCACACACATGGAAACCTGCAAACGAGAAGAAACGCCATGTTCTGTTCAGCAGCACCACTGGTCACACACTCAGAGCTGACCGTCCAGAGCTTTCTGTCAGAACCTCCAGCAGCACGGCCCGGTTTGACAAACAGTTTGTGAAAGTCTTTTGGAGAGCATCTGAAGATTTATTTGTTCTTCTTTATGGAGGGGGTTTAGATAACAATCAGTAATCAGCTATAAAACTGACCTCCTGCAAGGTTGCCTTGGAAACCTTGAACTGTAGCCACTGACAAGCAGGAAACCAGAGGATTTTACCTGCACTCTGAAAAGCTGCTGGTTTTTGTTAACCCAGCTTTATGTCACAGCCAGGATTTGATCCTCTGACCTTTTTGCTCTAAGAAAAACAGTCGTACACCTAAAATAGACGTTTTTTTATCCTCTGTATATTGCATTTCTCTAATACACATGTATTATATACTACAACTCTTACCAATATCACACAGTCACACAGCTCTTCATAGCTTCTGTGACAGAACATGTGCAGCTGTAAGTAAGTAACGCTCCAGCATCACCTTCGATCATGTTAGCCAACACTCTTATTGTCACTGATTAACTAACTCCATCGGACATAAAGTCATATTCAATCAATTAGAATACACGTCCTTTAAATATAACAACCTCTAAGCCTGTTTTAAACAAGCTTTACATGAATATTTGTGTTTTTAAAAGTAGTTTTTGATCGGTCTGATGTAATATTCTAATTTTAAGTTGTTTTCCCTAAATGTAAGCTGAAAATCAACATGATCAACAGAAGCAACACAAACATTCATCTGGGTTTAAACTATACAATGTTTCATTTAGTCAAAAAGTTCCAGAAATAAATTGACTTTTCAGCCGTGTGAATTTTACACCTTTCATCCCAACATACACACACCACTGAAAGAGCACCATGGAGGTATATAGGTGTTTCATGCAGAATGATTGATTTCATCATGTCTGAACCAATATGCGATATCAATATGAGGACACCAAGTGACTTGCAGGATTCATTTCACTATATTATGTTTAGAAAATAAAAATCAGAAGCTGAGGTTCAGGCCTTTTGCAAGAATCAGAGAAATAAACCACCAAGCGTCTGGTGCATTTCTTGTTGAAACTATTCTACCTTTGACCCAATGCTGCAACCCATGTGTTTGGATTAAGAAGTTTTAACCCAGCAATTTCTAGAGTGAACCTAAAACCATCTTGACAGGCTTTTACAGTTTATTTGAGACCTTTTAATATCAGCCTGGGCCCAGGAACTCTGCTGCACTCTTGGAAAGACACTGCTTCCCATTAACCTTTAACCTCCCCCTGTGAGCTAAAAGCATTCCAGCGGTTAAGGGACGTGTTGCGTCACTACTGTTCCTCCATCTGATGCCTTTTAAAGAGCAGAGAGAGAATACACACCACCAGGAAAAATCAGGTTGTTGTTTTTACAGCAGAGGAGCCTGGTTTGCTTTAAAAGACACCAAAATGCAGGCGCCGATCTGTGAGTTTGTGTTGTGCTTATGAGTGAAAGGCTGCAGACCTATTTGTCGCGCTGCCTCCAGTTGATCATAGGTGGCCAACGTCCCTCCCTCGTATTTGCAGACAGCCTTGGCCTCTTTGTACGTCAGCTGATACCTCCCTTTGCGTGACTCCCGGTGGTAGACCCCAGCTGCTTGTTCTGTCAAAGAGAAACACGGCTTCTGTCTGGGCATTTACATTAATCATGTTAAAAAATTAAAAAATAAATTAAAAAAACCCTGCTGATGAGTCTGAGCCAAACCAGTTAGTACAATGAAACACATACAAGAGCTCATTTTCCAAAGAGTCGCTCTCATGAAGTGAAACGTGTGGGAAAGTCAGCAGTGTTTAGAGAAACTTTTTTTTTTTTTCTGAGGAAAAAAAACTACTTTGATTGATGTAATAGTTGTGAAAG
Source organism: Poecilia latipinna (assembly GCF_001443285.1). Taxonomy (NCBI): domain Eukaryota; kingdom Metazoa; phylum Chordata; class Actinopteri; order Cyprinodontiformes; family Poeciliidae; genus Poecilia; species Poecilia latipinna. The sequence continues at coordinate 37,389 of NW_015112864.1, read as the reverse complement.
AAAGTTTCAGCTGAGAAGTTCCTTTACTCGGGATTGTGAGAGGTACGAGGTGAAGTCATTTCCATGCATTCACAGGCCTCTTGCAGCACAGCCAGGCTATAACACACTAGTTGGCACAAACTGCTGGACTCCTTCATGCTCCATTAAAGCCTCACAATGAGCCTTTAAATGAGAATAGCTTTAGCTGTATTCACAAAAGCAGAACATTTCTACAAAAATATGAAAGTAACTGTAAAAAAAACAATTAACAAGAGTAATATCACTGATGGTGAGATCTGTCTGATCGGTTTAATTAAATTCTCCACCCCATCACTGAAGATGAATAATTTCCAGGCTGCTCTGTCAAACAGATATTTAGACGTCACTGTCAGGATGTGTTAGTTATATTTACCGAGCCATATTGAGTTATGAAATATTCCATTTCTGAAGCCCCACGACTGTGCCTCTTTCAGCAGTAAGATGAGAGTCCAGAGCAGAGCCCAGCGGTGCATCCTGAGGCTGACGGTGTGCAGCTGCTCTGTGCAGATGTTCTCTGCCGTTCTGTCCCCTGCTGCTCCGCAGCCGCTGCCTTTTATACACACTCCTTCCTCCCAGGGGAGGTGGCAAATATCCAGCAGAGTGAAATAGTTAAACCCAGCCAGGGTTCTTCATAGCCACCCTGTTTGGCTGTTGATTTATTTATTTATTTATAATTTTTTTGTTTACCTATATAAAGTTTATCGCTTTTACTTCTGTTTTAGGGGAAGTGCTGTGCGGGGGTCAGGGGGGGGGTATACGAGGTAATCCTCAAACTCCTAAATTGTGACACATTAAAAATAACTCCTGCTGTTGCAAATCAAACTGAAACCTGTCCGTCCTCAGTTCAACTTGCCGTGTTTTGTAAATCATGTGCATAAAGAACGTTTTTTTTTTTTTTTTTTACATGAAATGTTTTCACATATTTACATAGATGAAACACTTTGTCTTCAGGATATGATGAACTATTTTAAAAAAAAATAAACAACCATTTGCTCATGTAAGAAAGCATTAAGAACCACAAAGCTGATTACACACGGATGAATGTATTACCCACTGAGGTATTGTTCAGCTCATGAAACATCAGATTAATATCTTCTAGGAGCAGGAAACTATAAGAGAATGAAAACCTGAATTAACATCTGATGGTCACTAATACATTTTGCTTATCAGCGCAATAAATTGAGACAGTTTGTACTGAATATGTTAATATGTTATTTTCTATTAATTTGTCTAATTTTTGTACAGCTTTAGGATGGAGCATTCTGGTCGGTGCTTCCTTTAAGCTGTAGTATTCCGCCTGGATCCTTTGTTGTTCTCCTCATTATTTTCTGTGGTAGAATAACTAATAATTAGTATTTCCAATGAAGAGATTCAGGCATATGCATAAACTAAATTGACAAAAAAAAAAATATATAAAAAAAAAATAAGTTTTTAGTTTGTTTGGAGGGAATAATGAAAGACCATAGACTAAGCCAGGTGGAACACCACAGATCAATTCAATTCAGTGTTTATTGTCTTTGTTAAGATAACAACAAATCACATTTTGGTATCATATGACATAGACATAGTGCAAGAAGAGCAGGCAGTGCAAGTGCAATCCTATAAAGGGCAATAATAATGATAGTAATAGCTGAGTAGCACTGCTATAAAATTTAATCATGATCCATTTAGTTAGTTTGGCTCTCTTTAGCGTCCTCAGTAGAAGAGGCACTGCTGGGCTTTTCCTACTGCTGATGTGTCCATCCAGGACAGCATGACACAGTCAGTCCAGGACCATGAAGCTGGAGACCCCTCCTAACACCTCACTGTTAATGTAGAGTGGTAAGCGACTGGCTGGACCTGAGAAAAACTATACACTTTTATTTTGTTTTTTTCATGTTAAGAAATAAGTTATGACTTTTGCGCAACCAATCTCTTTTCAATTGTTTGCAGATTCATTGTTGTTGGTTATGAGCACTCAGTTTGTCATCCACAAGCTTGGTGGACGGCAGAGCAGTGGAACGTGTAGAGTAGGGGACTGAGCACACAGCTTTGAGGAACCCCTGTGTTGACGCACATGGTGTTGGAGGTATGCTCTCTAACAGGTTTTCCTGCAGGACTTCCCTATGTTTAACTCCATCAAGCTTCCCATCATCTCTGCCAATCTTCTTGTTTCTTCTGAAGAAATGCATCCTGACAGCCTGATGCTGCCACCACCATGTTTCACCACATGGATGCTGTGGTCTTGCAGACTGACGTTGCAGAAGGTGACGCGTGGTTGCCACCACACTTCAGGTTCTTCTGCCAAAAGCCAAAATCTTCAAGGGACCAGAGAATGATGTGGGAGTTTTTCCAAGCTACATTTGTTGAGCTGCCTGTTTCCATTAAATGTTAAATCCAGGGATGCACAATATTATCGGCATCGGCCAATATTATCTATTAAGTGTAATATCATACTTTGACCATTCCATCAAAATAACTCACCAGTATAAAAGCTGTTTTTTTTTCCTGAAAACCAGTGAAAATGATGCCTGCACACAGCATGTTAAATTTGCGATGTTCAAGTGTTGTCACTGCCTTAGAATAAATTTGACATTAAACATAAGTTGAAAGTGTTACGTCAGCCTCCTTTCTAGCATTTGCATTTGGTAGCAGGCTATATTGACAAAGATAATGCAGTGTTTTAATTACACAGTAGAGAAAGCCACACAGTTTCAGTAAGTAGGATATAGGAAACAAATATCGGTATTGGTATCAGTTATCAGCCAAATGAGTTTTAGTATATCGGCATATTGGATATCGACCAAAAATCCAATATCGTGCATCCCTAGATAAATGTGATGCTAATCTTTAACTCACAACAACTTTGCAAAAGAACAACAATGAAGCATACAGAATGACTAATAGTTAGGACAGAGAAAACCAACATGTTGCTCATCACAAGAGGCTCCGAATTTGTGGGTAATAGCATTGGTTCCAAGAAACTCCAGGGAACAAAGGGTTTTAAATTGTGTTTCTGTAAAGAACAGTGCCAGATGTGATTCAGCCCCCCTGCATAGTTTGTCAGTTTACCAGACCATCGGGAAGCGCAGCAGTAACTCTGAACGTGGAGCTCTCCAGATGGTCTACGTCTCCCACATCCCCAGTTCCAAGGTAAATATACTGAGAAAGAACAGGCACAAAAGCTTTTATGGTGGTTAGAAACAAAAATGTCTTCATCCTTAATTTGAATCATTATTACAACTTTTTGAGATTTTTTTAAATCTCTAATTATAATTCTTTTCTCTATTGAACAATAAGTAACAAAAAACATTAGAGCAAATGTTACAATAGAATTTGCTTTAAAAACAAAAATCCATCCATTTTCAAATGATTACCTTATTGTCAGAAATTGTTTTTTTTTTTTTTTTTTTTTTTTTTTTTTTTCTTCAAAAAAATAAAAAAATGAAGTTTTTTTTAGGTTG
>NW_015112864.1:0-30770 GCF_001443285.1 Poecilia latipinna | reverse complement strand
AAACCCCCCCTTTTTAAAAATTTTCCTTTTTTTCAAAAATTTTTTTTTTTTTTTTTTTTTTTTTTTTTGCTGTTACTGCAAAAAATTAAAAACATGAAGTTTTTTTCAGGTTCAAAGTGAACGGGTTCAGCGATGGAACTAAAAAGCTGCACGTCAGCTGTCACATGTAATATTTCTCTGAGGGAGAGCACAGACAGACATGCAGAGGCCCGGGTGGTAAAAGGCTCTGAATTGGTTCCAGATTGGAGGGGAAGTGATCTGGGCTTTCTTAACTCTATGAGAACCTCACCCAAAGAAACCCACGCATGGAAAGTCCGTCTCAGACGCCGTCATTGTGACATACTGGATATTAAAACTCCTTTTAAATGGAGGATTCATCATCGTTTCCATGTGTCCAATAAGAAAACGAGGGCTGTGGTGGGAGATTTTACTACAAGGCAACATCTACTGTTCATGTTATAATGAACTCTAACCAAATGAACCTGTTTGGAATACACACAAAAGGTTGGATATTGTTTTCCTGCAGCAGCATGGGAGCCAGACCGTCTCTCTCTTGTTTTAGATCCCTTATCCTTTGTATAAAACCCATGTGTTGACTCTGCTTCAGAGCTGCTTCATTATTTACTGTTTTATAAGCTCTCTGTATTGTGCACAAAATGCAGATAAACCTGTTTGAGTGATTTTTTTAGTGATTTATCAGCCACATACTGACATCATCTGTTCTGAGGCTAATAAATGTGATGGAAAGGTTAAAGTTGAACCAAAAATATTTCTTGAAAAAGCATCAAAATGTTGGCAGAACCTATTTTAATTGTTTAAATCAACCAGAGAAAAGTGGATCCAGTCAAATATAGAGAGATGTTAGTTTTTTGTATAAGCATTTATTTCTTTTATGTTTGATCCAAATCAAGTTTACTTTCATAGCACATTTTAGAAATAAGGCAGTTCAAATAAAAAGTCATAAAAGCAACAATCACCAACTGAGAAACCAGTAACAAACATTACATTTTACATTTTGAGGTCCATCATCCATATCATCAACACACATCATGTATTTGATGTTTGACGATTTTGGTTTGATGATTAAAACCCCAAAATTCTGAGATATACCCAACAAGAGAACTGTGGACCAACTGGAAAGCATGCATGTCCTGAACATTAAATGAACTCAGATCTGACTGGGACTCCTTTTGCGTGAACTACTGCATCAGTGCGGCGTGGCATGGAGACCATTAGCCTGCAGTTCTGCTGAGGAAGCCCAGGTTGCTTTGGTAGCAGCTTTCAGTTCTCCTCCTGGCTAACCGGTGACGCCATGGTCATCTCAGCAGGTATTGGTTTCTATTGCTGGATAGAAAGGTTCAGAGTCTTGCTGGAAAATGCAGCCAGCTTCTCCATAAGCAGAATGCCAGCAGAACGAAGCATGAGGAGCTCGAAGAAGCCTAGAAGTCCTGACTTTGGACTTCATTAAACACAGCACACAGCTGATGTGGCTCCCCAAAGCCATTTTGACTGGGAAAACTTCTTTTTTAGCCCAGATAGAATGGTTCAGATGTCTCTGGTTCAGAAGTGGCCTAATGAAAGGAACGTGACCGTTGTAACTTAGCGACAGTGTGTGTTGGCTGCTTGAAGCACTGACTCCAGTCCAAGCCCTGTGAATCTGCCCCTAACATTTGAAAGAGCTTTGCTTTATCATCCAAAAGGAGTTGTTTGTGAACTTTTCCCTACCATGTGTCCTTTGATCATGTGTCATGTTTGACTAGATTCTCTCTGTCTGCTCTTGCCTTTACTTCCTGTTTCTCTCTCTACTTCCTCTTGATGTTTTCCCATTGGTCCCACAATGGGCCAGCTGTATTTTGGTATTAATAAATCTAAATCATAAATTCAACTCACTGACTCTTCTTCAACCTCACACATTAAGAACCGAGCTGGAGAAAGAATAATTCTCCAGGTAGTTAAACACAGAATTCAGAAGTTAACAAAGTCAAGACTGAAAAGAACTTAAGGACTGTCAGCCATTTTAAATGATGTTGTTATGTAAGGTTTAATGACCAAGGAGGAGCACAGACTTTCCTGCCACCAGTTTACAGACTCCAAACAAAGCCAGAAGACCTTGCAAACAATGTTTGTAAAAAAGAAAAAAAATAGAGAGAAGTGGTTTAATAACTCATAAAGGGCCAGCAGAGGCTGGGTTGTAACATCTGTGTGATGTGATACAGTGTAGGTGTAAGCATTCCATCATATCCACTAAAGGATGGCATTTATCATGTTCAGTAGACATCTCTTTACCACTCAGTCTAAAGGTGGTCAAGTTGACAGACAAAGCTAGGAGATTACTGGTCTTGCAAATACAAAGAGAGCTCATGAGTCAGATGTTTAACTTAATACTGCAAAACACTGCCTGAGATTCTGATTTGCTGGTATAGACAACCAGATCCGGTGTGTATCTGTTGGATAAGCAGCAGAGTGGGCTGGGAGGGTTAAACATTGAGGTCTGAGCCTCAGTAAACACAGCAGGGTTGTCTTGAGTAAGCGTTCTTAGGGGCATCTCGGTTCCCAAAAGAAAATCTGAGATCATCTGCAGTTCCAACAGGTAGTCATTTTATTGAAGCTCTAGGCGACACGTAACACGATTACGCCTTTGTAATTGACCTCTCTGGAAAAATTAGACAACGTGGATCTCATGTTACCAAAGTAAAAACTTGTCTCTGTTTGATTGTGTAAACATGTCTGTTAGTTTGAAAACGATCTGAAACAAAGCTGTGTGTAAAAGCTTGAGGTGTCTTATGTAGTTTTCCTCGAATAGCCGTAGGTGTTCCTCAGGAACCAGGTCTCAGGCTGCTCTTATCCACATCAACAAACTTGGTCTAGGATAACCAAGCACTACGTTCTATTTTTAATCTGACAATACTGCGATGTTCTCTGTTGCAGACATTCAAATGTTCGACTACTCCAAATGACTTGGCGACATTTGGGATTCCTAGTAGAATAAATGGTGGCACAGTAACAGACAAGATACAAGGAATATATTGTTGAGGAGCTGAAGGAGGCAGGAGGCAGCGCTATAACTATGACAGACAAGACACAGCATCAATTTTATCTTTGACGTTTTTTTATTTTAAAGTAATGCTAAAGTCACATTCCGTTTTGTGTTTGTAGAATCAATATTGTGTCTCGTCTCGTTTTCTGAGTTTTAGGTCTGTACAGTCAAGAAGTGTGGAAAAAGTGAAGGGGTATAAATGCTTTCTGCCATTAAAGATAAGCTTTTCTTAACATTAAGACACATTTATTGCAGGTTCTGTTTCCAGAGGTTTTATTCTTGGCTTGCTTTTTGCCTGTTGGAAACATGAGACAGGCTGAGGCATTCACATGTGTGAATGTTGCTACAGTGGTAGAGCATATGGCTTTAGGGGAATCATATCCGACATGTTGTAACTGGGCCGCTCCTCTAGAAACACTGGAAAAAATGCTGCCAAGGACAGTAATTACTGCTCAGAAATGACGAAGCACAGTCAACGCACACGTCTTACACATTTCTTGGTAAGTGTTGCTTTAATTGGATTCCCAGAGGACATATGTAGCTGTGATTGAGCCCTCATATCCTGCAGAATAACACTAGATGTTATTATGGAGCTTTCACTGACCTTGCTGCATTTTACTGAAAAGCTGGAAGTGATGGCAGGGCATTTCCTGCTGTGGTGGTTGCTGTTTGTTGTAGTTCATGCATATGTTTATTAGCTGTTGAACATCATATTTACTAGAAAGTGAAAACTATTCAAAGGATTGTGAAGAAGTCCAACTGCAAAGAGCTAACAATAAAAAAGCTCCAGCACTTTGGTAAAGTGTTTAAACCCTCTGAACTTTCAACATGTTGTCATGATACAACCAGAAACTTCAATGTACATTGGTATTTTTTGTGGCAGACTGACATAAAGTAGAACCTTGGGCTGTTTGTGTTTTACAACAGCCCAGAACTGAGACCAATGAAAATCTGAAGGCTTGAAACTGATGTTCAGAGACGCTCATCATCCAATCTGACTGAGGTTGGAGGTTTTGCAAAGCAAATAAGCGAGAGTTTCTGTCTCGAAATGTAAACATGTCTACCCTAAAACACTTAAAACTTTACTTGCAGCGAAAAATGTTTCTACACAGCATGGTATCATGACTGAATACAAATGCATAGCACACTTCTTAAATTTTTATCCAAAAGAAAGTAAAAAAAACAACAAAAAAACAAATGCATCAGTTTAATTTCTCTTCAGAGAAGAAAAATGAAAATTATGACTTTTTCAAACACAGCAAATCACAATAAAATATGGCTGTGAAGTGACAAAATAAAAAAAATGAATGAATATTTTTGAAAAGTACTATATTTGTCTCTCTCTAGTGTAACGAATTACGATTCAACATGAATGACAGTGCTCCTACTATACCGCTAAAACCTGTACTTCAGTTTCATTTCAAGGATTCACAATGCTCATATATATCCAATCTGCACCATAACTGATGCACTTATCAGGAACAAATCACCTGGTGCAACGTTGTCCAAAAACACTTCGATAAATACAGTGCTGTGAGAAAACTCCCGCTATTTCTCAGAGCTTGACGCCACCTAGTGTTTACTGCTTAAACTGACAAATGAATGACAGTAATAGACTGAAATGTCCACCGCAATGCATATCTGCTCAGTTGCTTTGTTGCATTGCTTAGATCAAAATGAAAATTTTCATAGTTACTTGTTCAATCTTAAAATCAATGCATCACATGTGCATATAAAAATATTTTCTTTTTTCTTTGAACATCCAAGTGATCCAAGTGATTATGTACAATTTTACAATTTGTGCCCTTTTCTATTTTCAATTGCTTATGTCACGTTGATTAAAATGTGTCAGGATATGGGCTTCAGCAGAACAGCAAACTTCTAGAACTCCACTTTTTACAGAGGGTAGTCTTAGTCATTACTGATTATTTGCCAAAATTGGCAAATAAACTACTGGCGGGCTTCAAAATCCATTTAATTAAAAATACAAAAATGTGTTTATTGTGATTTTTTTTTCCTGCTCTACAATAAATCTAAATTTTATGGAATATACCATTAAAGATTCTTGAAAAGGCGTTGGACAGTTGCAAATAATTTCAAATTCCTTTAGGTCTATTTTGTGGGGCAATTGTATTTATTTATTTATTCATTTATTTATTTACCATTTTTGACAGAACAAAACCATTTTAAAGGCCACAAATGACCCTCAGGCCACACTTTGGACACCCTGCACAAATGCTTAGTGCAGGATGTCCAAAGTGTATTAGGTGTCACTTGTCCTCTTGGGAAAAACGTTCTTCTCAATATTTTTTATCAAAAGTTTGCACCTTTAACTAATTACAAATACGACTGGACAAACATTATTAGTAGTGGTTCTATTCCTTAAAAGGTAAAGTAGGCGGTCCGAAAAGTGACGTAGGAGGGTCAAAGGTTGTTACGTACGTAACGCGTGGTGCTTTGGCGCCAGCAGATTTCGCGGGGTATCAGCAGCACAGTGAACTGTAAAGCACAACCACTAAGCATCAATAACCCAGGTTAAAGGCTGCATCGACGGGTTCAGGCGGCCCGGAGAGGAGCGAGGCACTCGGTGAAGAGAGCAGAGGTGTGCCGCGGGAAAGTAAAGCGTCTCCGGGCTTTCATGGTGGGTCCTTATCCCATCTGACAAGCAGGAGGTGAGCACACAGAGTCGGTGTGGTAGCCAGCAGTGGAAGCAGGCAGGCTCATGTTGCTCAGGTGAATGTTAAGGTGTTCGCTTTTTGCAGGATGAAGGAAGCTCCTCGGTGAGCTGCCTGTAGAAACCCCAGAGTGTGGCAGAAAGCAACAACTAGCTGGATAAAGTGCACGTAGCCTGCTAGCGAGGCTAACTTAGGGCAGCTAGTTAGCAGGCTGTCAGCAGAGTTGGTGGAAACCTGTCAGTATTCAGTTCAGACATGGACAGACAGACGGGCCTGTCACCGTAACTCGTGTCCACGCGTGTTTGTGAAGTATAACCGTGATGTTTGTGTGTCCCGTTCGCAGCTGTGGAGACGGGAGGTGGACACAGCTGGACACACGGCTCTGAGAGGTGAGGAGCTGCGGCTGTGGACTCCTCAGTCCTGAAGATGTTTGGTGTTCAGATGAAACCTCTGAGCTAAAAACACCAAACCTGCAGCTTCAAACTGAAACCGCCCGGCTAACGGCTCAGACCTACAGTTTGGTCAGCAATTAATGCAAAAGCAAACGTGTTAAACGGAGGTTTTCCATCATGTGTTTAGATTCAAAAAGTAGGAGCGTTGAGGCTTCTTTGAGAATTGTGAAAACGCTTGCTAAGGCTGATTATAGTCGAAAGTAAATTATTTAGATGCCTAGATGTCTACTGTATCTGAATTGTCTTAATTAGGTTAACTTTACACTTTTTTTTTCTAAATGTGAAACCAACTTTCAAGTCTTTTCGTGATTTATAGCTGCTGTATTTTTCCCACAGTTTTTAAAAAGCAGTCGGCAAATTTACGGAAAATAATTCAAACTTGCACATCATGGTGTGTAAATGGGTTTTAAATGATTATGTATTTGCTTGCTCCCTAAAAACACAGGCTTTCTAGAAGAAGATTAATTAACACAATTCAGGACATGAGATTACAGCGTAACCCACCAGAGAAATAGTTTCCTCACCAAACATCACTTGAGTTGAATCCTGGAAGATGGATCAAGTACATGAATGCAACTAAATAAAGTAGCGTAATGTTTAATTCTGTGAATGAGCGCGACGTTTGAAGTCCTCACTAAAAACCAATTCTGGTTCAAATCACATGGAAAACAATTGAAAACATGCATTTTGGGGGCAGCTTAGTCTTGAAACGCTCTGAAGCCTGTGTCGAAACGTTCCGTATGTTCCCAACTTCACCAGTCCTCAGTCTTTAACTAAGGACTACAGCGCACCTTCACCTGACCACTGTTCAGCATTTGCAGACTTTTTCGTGGAACGTAACTTTGGATTATTGGTGTATAAACAACCTATTTCGGGATGTGTTGAAAAAATATTTGGGGGGGAAAAAAAGAAGTAGCTCGGGAAACTATGAGAAATAGACGTAATGATGCGTGACATGCAGCACTCCCCCAGAAGCCCTGCTAAGCCTGCTAGAGCAGCCCACCGCTTCCGCTTTTTTGTGCTAAAAAATTTTAAAAGTTACAGAAACTCAGACATGTACTAGCAAGCCTCATAATTTAGAAATAAGTGTGCAGAGCTGGCGCATCCCTTTGTCCCAGTTCAATGTGTCAACTACAAACCTAGCTTAATCCGTCTTTACTATTTCTGTTGTGTAAGGAACCTTATTCAAAATAAGCAAACAACGCTTAGCCTGGTGGGGTGGCAAGTGAAGTCTGGTGGCCTGCCAGGCTTATAATAGACTGGGGGAAACCCTGCTCATAGATCCTTCCATCAATCCAACCTGAATTTTTTTTTTTTTTATCAGAGGCGCCTGGTGGAGGTGAGGAATAATGATGGCTACTGCTGGGCCTCCCAACACCTCCAGCTTCCTCCCTCTGTTGGAGACTCTGGAGGATGGTACGACCGGACAGTCGGAGCAGACGGACGCCTACCTGACCATCGCCAAGTGAGTCTCCTGCTGTGTTACTCTGCAAGTCAGACAGGGAGAAACTAACCCATCTTTGTGTTTTCCAGTCGCCTCAGTGGGGAGGAAGGCCGCCAGTTCCTCCCAGCAGTGGAAAAGGACTTCTCACGTTTGGGTAAAGTCATACTGGTGAGTCTTGAGCCCATCTATTGTTTACGCTGCCCAGTTAATGCGTGGAAAACGTTCTTGTTCACCCTGTGATCTCCAACCTGATTAAAACTGGTTTGGATGCTGCTGTCATTTGGTATCTGACACTTTTAGGTACGAAATGAATCCGTCTGCTGCGAGATGAATTATGCTAACGATGCAGAAAGTAGCACCTGTCGGGCAGATGTTATGTACCCACACAACCAACATAAGTCATTTTTTTTAATTTAGTCATTTTTAGGCCTGTCACGATGAGCAATAAATCTCTCGCCAACAACAGTCTACTCAAAAGTGGTGGTTGCGGTGTTGCTTTTGATGCAAATCCATTCGTGGATTTGCATCAACAGCGAACGCGGTGACCCTCCAATCAAATCGCTTGCAGGCGGCACACGACTTGTGCCTCTGCTGAGGAGGCTTAGAGAAACGGGGAGGAAGTGTACAGTATCTGAACATGGATGTGAATCTGGCCAGGGCCGTCTGAGGAAGAAAGGAGTTTTTGAGAGGCAAATGAGACCGTCTTCCAGGTTTCTGGAGTGTGGGAGGAAGCTGGGGTAACCAGAGAGAAACCACAGATTCACATGGAGAACATGCAGAATCCTTCCTGATTGGGGATTCATGCCCTAATGCTTCTTGTTGTCGATGCTTAGCATCCAATAACCAATGACTGAAAGAAAAATACAGAGATGTAATCAAGCCAAAACTATTTGTACATATATTTTTATTTTTTGAATTTAGGATGAAAGTAATGTATGCAAATATTCTATCAGTAATTCTTCATGTGGCAGTTTTTAGCTTTACTTGGTTCGAATTCTGTAAAACAAGCAAAACTCGTTTTAATAACCTTCTGCTATCCAACTATTTATTTTATAATCCAAAATATAATCACCAGATCAGCCATATAAGTTGATATAGTGATATAAGTTTTTGTTTTGTTTTTTTGCTGCAGATTCATTGTTTTTGCATTTTAGGGAAAAATTGCCAAAATAATCATTAGTTGCATCTCTGCAACAATGCGACCAACTTCACCAATATTTTTATTAATCATATCCTCACTGTGAATTTAGCTGATTAGCTTATTGATTGTATTTCATATATTGATTAAGCTAATTGATCAAATGTATTACTAGCTTTTCAATTGGTGACTATAAGTTGTTTTTATGACTTTAAGTTTTGTGTTTTTATGTTGTAAAGCACTTTGAATTGCATTTTTTTCTTTTTTTTTTCCTGAAATGCGCTCTACAGATTAACTGGATTGGTTGATAGCTTCTTGCTGATTGTATCATAATGTACACATTGGTTTTTTTTACTGCTTACATGGGCAATGATTGGAGTTATTGTGACCTGATGTTCTGTCTCTGTCATTTCCAGACCCACACAAGCAGCTCCAATGCCGAGCTGAGTCAAGCTGCCCTCCAGGCTTTAGGGTTCTGTGTGTATCACTCCCAGGTGGTTTCCGGAGTCTCCGGTCAGTGGTTCTGATCCGCCGCACGGTTTGAACTTCGGTCGTTTTGTCGTCACTGCTCAGTGCGACTCCTCTGTTTTTGCAGAGATCTTCGCAGCTCAGATACTGTCGGCTCTCTGCTCCCTGGTGACAAAGTCCACCGACAAGAACACCTGCACCAGAGCCTTATGGGTCATCTCCAAGCAGAGCTTTCCTGCAGACGTAGTCGGCAACAGCGTGAGCGTTGGCGTTGATCGGTGTTGACTGGTTCCTCCGTGAGCTAGAAGATACAGACTGCTTGGTGTTGTTTATCTCAGGTGCCGACTCTGCTGGCTGCTTTGGAGACCGTGTGGAACAGAGAGGACATCCAGTCCACAGTGATGGAGCACGAGGCCCTGAACGTGATCATCAGGTCAGATCCTTGTTCTGCTGGTCACTTTGCAATGGTGGACAAATTCTCAGCTCTAGTGGTGGAGTAAAAAAGTATTGATACTCATGGTCAAAGTTTACTCAACTACAAGTAAAAATTAGCCGTCAAACTCTTACTGAAGTTAAAGTACTGAAGGACTTGCTTTTGGAAATGCTTAAATATTCAAATGTCCAAATTATATTTTCTAATATCAGTACACATTTTTTTCTTTTTAGTTCTTTTACAGAATCTCGTAACTTGCTGAAACCATCTGATGATGAACTAACATAGAAACACTCTGGTACAGAAAGGCTACACCATGTGGAAAACCTTCAGCATAAAAACGCAATAAAAATGACAGCTATTTCATTTTTATCTAGAATAATAATAATAAAAAAAAAACTAACAAAAAATGTTCTTCCCACAAACTACAAAGTGCAGAATTGAAGTAACTGTACTCTGTTACTGTCCACCGCTGCTTCCTGGTCACTTCCTGTTTCCAGCTCTGACCTCCTCTCCTCATCCTCTCTGCTCGCCTCGTTTCCAGGCTGCTGGAGCAGGTGCCGACCCTGATGTGTGACGGCGCGGTGCGGTGGGCGAAGCTGATCGTCCCCCTGGTGGTGCACTCCGCCTCCAAGGTGCGTCTGCGCGCCGCTGCCGCCTTGGAGATGGGCATGCCTCTGCTGCTGGCCAAACAGATGGAGGTGGCTGCCATCATCGAGCCAATGATGTCCACAGTGAGTTTCTCTCTGCCTGTGTGTTCATGTGACGTATTGCGGTGGATAAAACCAGTTGTGATGAATTAAACTGTGATTGTTCTCACAGAAACTGATCCCAGAGCTGCAGAAGCTCTTCATGTCCAAGAATGAAACCAACGTCCTGAAGCTCTGGCCGTTGTTCGTGAAGCTTCTTGGGAAGGTAAAGCATCTCTTCCGAGTGATGGCTGATGTCTCAACACATGAATATGACTGAAAACATTGTGCTCTGCACAACCTAAAGCACAAAACAAGAGGCTCAGCAGGTTACATAAAGCAGCCTCATTTAGATCCGTCTTCTGAGTCCCAGGTTGAACTTTTGCAACTGTGAAGCTATTTAAATTTGAAGAGGATTTCTCCCGCTGCTAAAACAGTGCTGGTTCTGATGTCGCTTATTAACTGGTCCATTAAAAACTCAGCAAACGACTGGTTTGGTTTAACTAGAGCCAGAAAGTTGGCTGAAAATCATGTCAAGTCCACGGTGAATCAATGAAAGTGAATGTTTGATCCTCACTCTGGGTTTTGTCATTTTCGTCAAACGTCACAACATGAATCTGTGTTAATGTTTCCTGACCTGCATTCTGATCAGTATTTATAAACCCACTTTTGATTCAGTAAGATTATTGAATCAATAGAGTGAATAATTCTGAATAGAATAAGCGATTATTTTATTGATCGATTAATCTGATAAAAAAAAGGCACATTCTGCTGAGTTTTCATTTTTACCACTTAAGCCTTTTTATTCAATATTAGAAATGTTAAAAGATGCTGATAAACAAATATTTCAATTATTTTTTTAATAAGAACATGAACATTGATTGCCTAAAATGCAATGACAAAGCAATACTGCTGTGTCGTTTGATCATTTGTACCAAAGGATCCATCTGCAGCTAAAAAATATCCTAACATCAACATGAGAAAATTTTACATTGACTTAAATGTTTCACTTTTTTTTTTTCTTAACAGAAACATTTAAATAATGTACTGAATTATAAATGCATCTGATAACTCTGCACCAGTACAGCAAAATTAAATACACCAGCAGCTTCACAGACTTGGTGAAACATGGAAAAACAACTTTGATTTGTTCAGTCAGTGCAGTTAGGAGTAGAGCAGCCAGTGTAGAATAAATAAGACACTGACAGAGAGGATGACTATCTCGGTCAAACATGTAGAAATAAACTTTACCAAACCTTCTGTCAAATGATTCAAAAAGTGCAATTAGAAATTCTAAATATAATTAAAATAAATAACAAAGCCTGACATTGCTCAAAGCTTAAGTTATAGAATTGGACCGAATAGATCTGCCCTCATGGATAAGCCACATCATCACTAATCAATCTAGAAGTCTTTCAATATCTGGATTGAAAGAATGACTATTAATCCGATATTAATCTCTGTATATTGTACAAAACCCGCTTAAATGTAAAATCTGCAGAATGCACCTCTTGTGTTATCCGATCAATTGATTGCCAGAATAATAGATATATTAACTGATAATTAAAATAATTGTTAGTTACAGTCGTAGTTGGAATCCTGCTAACAGTTTAGCTTCATCATCACCATCAGAGCAGACGAGTGCTGAGCTGTGATTGGTGGTAAATCTGTTCCATGTCTGTGCTGCTCAGCTCCTGCATAAAGGTGGTCCGTTCATCAACTCCCTGCTGCACCTGGAGGAGCTGGGCTTCCGAAGCTCCTCCCCCACCATCAAGAAGATCGCCTTCATCGCCTGGAAGAGCCTCATCGATAACTTTGCTCTCAACCCAGGTGAGCTGACCCCGCCCCCTCTCCTCCAACACGTCATCCTCCTCCTCCCTGCTTCTTGTTGCCTGAGGTGTGAATCCCTTCCAGACATCCTGTGCAGCTCCAAGCGCATGAAGCTGCTGATGCAGCCGCTCACCTCCATCCACGTCCGGACGGAGGCGCTGCTGCTCACCAAGGTGGAGGTGTGGTGGTACCTAATCGTGCAGCTGGGACCCAATCTGTCCTCCAACTTCGATCAGGTCCAGATCGCCTGCATCCGTCTGCCGGCCCCCTCCCCCACGTGACAAGTGTGTGTTCAGTGAGATGACACCCCTTGTGTGTGTGTTTTGTCCCCTGCAGGTGTCTGTGCCTCTGCTCCAGGCGACCATTGGATCCGATTCGCCGTCCGTTCCAAACACTCCGTCTCGGGCCGCCGCTCAGAACGGAGTCGTGACTCCCAGCACTCCAAAATCAGGTTGGTTGAGTCGCTGAGCAGAAAGTTCCCACCGCAGGTGCAACCTCTGCAGGTTTCCTTTGGTGTGTGCAGGCAGCGGCAGCTTCAACACGTCGGCCAGCACGCCCCGGATGGGCCTGAACTCCAGCATGCAGCTTCCCGCCAGCTTCTCCTCCATTCAGCAGCTGGGCCTGGAGATGCTGCTGCACTACTTCCTGGGGCCAGAGGTCGTCGCTGCCGCAGCAAAGAACAAACTCGTGTTGAGTCTAGGTGGGTGAGAGAGAGAGCGAGACCTGTCCTGTCACCATGACCAACTGTACTGGACTGTAGGCTCTCCAATAAGCTACTGCCGTAAATTATGATGTTTTTGAGATCATTTTCTGGTAATATTATGGTAAAAGCACAATAATGCAAGAACACGATTAGTGAACTAGTCATTTCTACCAAACATGTAATACTGGAACTGGAAGACGTTTTAAATATCCAAAATAAATAAACGACAAAATCAATATCGAAGTCGGTAAACAGAATAGTTCTTGATGAAGGGACGAGTTTAGGCCAACACACCAGACTGACCAGAAAGAGTCGTACAAACGGAAATTATTGATCTTGTTTTAATTTATCATATGATTAATTTATTGATTATTGAAACCGGTTTGGTTAAAGGCGCAGACCTACTGTTTGTACAAGTTGTGCTGGCAGATGCACCGAACTGATATTATCTGTATTGGTCCCAATATTTCTAGATTGGTTATCAGTGACAAAGTCCCCGATTCACAAGGGTGGATCTATTCAGTCTGATTCTACGCTCTGTGTTCTGAGTGATGTCATGCTTTATTATTATTATTATTATTATTATTATTATTATTCAGAACTCCTAATTGCTCTTTCTGAATCATTTACAGAAGGTTTGTTGCACATTATTTTACATGTTTGACCAAGACAGCCAACCTGTTGCTTTAGTCCATTTCAGTTTCTTTATCATTTATTCTACATTGGCTGTTCTACTCCTAACTGCACTGACTGAACAAATTAAGTTGGTTGTTTGATCAAGTCTGTGAAGCTGTTGGTGTATTTCTGTGTGCTGTACTGGTGCAGAGTTATCAAATGCATCTGTAATTCAGTTTATTTATGTCTTATGATTTAAAAAAAAACGTTTTAATCAATCCAGAACCGTTTCTCTGTATCGGATCGGTATCGGCCGATACTAAACTTCACATATCGGGTATCTGTATCAGAATTTTAAAAAGTGGATGGGTGATCCTTAGTCCTGCTGTCCACTACCAGTGTCCTGACAGTGTGGAGAAGTCTAGGATAGAAATATCTATCTTATTCTGATTATCTTGGAAAATGTGCTTCCAGATATGTTTGTGTCAGTTCCTCTGCTCTATCAGCGATCCATCTGTCCGTCCGTCCAGCCTCTGTCCAATCTGTGGTTCTTACAGATCCTATTTCTTAAGCTTGATCCTTTAATCCCAGAATCAGGAGGAACTTTGATGTTTTATGCTTTAACAGTGTGCTGCCACCTTAGAATTATAGAAATCCTGTTTGACATGCATTCCTCTGTTAGAATGAATCCAAGTTCTGGTTATTGTGCTGCGCAGCTGGCCTTGTTTCAGTTTTACTCTGAACGGAAGTAATTCTTAATAACATCTCTGTCTTGTTTTTGATGCTGTGAAGCCAATTTTTGACTTAAACCTGCAGGTCAGAGGTCATCTGCTATCAGATTGGTGATTGGATAAAGTTTTTTTCTTTTTCTTTACTTGCTTCCAGAACCTCTGACCCACCCGCTGCTCTCTGGTGCTCCGTCCTTCATGAAGCACGCGGCCGTGCTCATCTCCACCATGAGGGAGAGCTTCATAAACGCCGGCAAAGACGCTCCAGGTACAGAGACTGAGCTCATCAACTTCTGGAGCAGGTCACGCTCAAGATGGCTAAATGTGTTAATCTTTAGTCCGAGTACTGCTTGCTTGGTCTGTTTTTATGTCCATCACTGACTTCTGGAAAATTCTGATACTTTATTTATTTATTTTTTAAGTTTCAACAGAATGACTTTCTCCCCCAGATCTGTAAACTTGCAGTAAGGGCCACTCTAGATGACATGAACCAGATGTTTTCTCTCCTCTGTCCAGATTACCTGCTAGTCTGATTAGGATTAGAAAGCAGCAGAGCAAGCGACCCTCTCAGTGGTGACATCATTCAAAAATACTTAATTGATTTAACAAATGAAATATGAACGCCACAGAGCAATGTTGGCAGATCGATGGAAACCATATTATAATAAGTTCTGAGCTAATCCTGAATATAAACTTTCATTTTTTCTTCCCGCCTTCAGAGCCGCTGCTGGCCGTCATCTGGACCAGCCTGGTCCGGTTTGTTAGCTTGGCCATCGAGTCAGGTAAGCGCTTGTCTAGCTAGCTTGTAGCTGGTTTAGTGCGATACAGACCGCCATGTAAACACACGGCGGTTAACAGGAGCTGCTCTGCTCTCGGTTCAGGTTCCGTTACCTCCAGGTTGATCTGAGCAGAACCGACTCTGCACCTCGGTGTGTTTGAAAACTGTTTCAGATCAGACATGTCTGTCTGAGGCTGTCGGCCTCATCAAACCTGTTGTCAAATGTTGCTTTTGATAAAAAATAAAAATATACTATAAAAATGCAACAAATTGAGCGTCTAGATTGTCAGACCAGTTCTCCAGTTGTCGAGCACGGTGGTGGCTGGGTGGTGATTTGTTGCTGACCTTGAGCTCTGTGTATGTGTGTGTGTGTGTGTGTTGCTGTGGCTGCTGCTCAGCAGGCAGCTCTCCAGTCGTGGGTCCAGCCTTTGCAGCGCCACACAGAGGAATCTGACTGGGTTGGAGTGACTCTAGAGATCAGGGTTGGTTAGCCTTCATCCTCATCTCCTGCACCACCCAGTCTCATCATCATCATCATCAGTTTAAGTCTGAGCCTACTGCTCTGTTTTGTAGGCTGCAGTGAGGACAGTGAAACCCTGAGGGGCGTGGCCCCGATGATGACTCTTCTCAACATCTAGAACCAATCGGATGTCTGTCTCTGCTGGGTTTGAAATGATGTGTGTGTTTCAGCAGGCGGTAAGAAGGAGCGGCAGGGCAGCGAGTGTCTCACCCTGATGCTGCAGGCGCTGGAGAGCGTGGTTTCCTCCGAGGCCCTGCCTGCAGACAGAGTCCTGGTGAGGCCGATGGAACATGAGGTCGGGCCCAGACCCGGTCAGAACACCGGCCCCTCTAACTGTGGCCCCTGTCTCCCCCTGCTGCAGGTTCTGTTGGAGGCCACAGTGAAGGGTCTGCCTCCAAGAGTGCTGGGCTCCGCCTCCTACCAAGTGGGGAAGATGGACGTTCTGAATGTGAGGGTTTGTGGTTTGTGACGGTGTGTGGACGGTGGGTTCAGGATGACGATGACGTCTGTTTGCCTCTCCAGGGAACCCCGGCTCTGTTCGTCATCCTCCTGCTCTTCAACAACAGACTGCCGGCCTACCTGGAGCACGACAGGTAGCTCTGCTCTCCAGCCTTGCCACAGAAACACTCAATGCGTTCCTGATGAGTGATTCTTTATTTTGTGGCAGCAGGTTCTTCCAGTGCCTCCAGGCTCTGGTGTCATGTGGCCTGTCCGGACCCACATCTCCTCTGGCCTTCGCCGAGGCGGTGCTGGGCGTCATGAGTGGCTGTGCGGCGTCTCTGCAGAACAAGGAGCTGCTCTGGAGGATGTGGAGTTTACTAGTCGGCCCTCTGACTGACACCATCACACAGGTGACCTACACCTGGGTCAGACGGCACCGCCAATCTGCCCGTCACTTAAAGTCCAGACATCATGAGGCTTTCTGCAAGCAGGAACATTCTGGTTTTTATTTCTACACTCCAACTCGACACACAGGGCTTCAAAGTAGAGACGGACTGAATCTGATATTAATATCTATACTGGCAACAATATTGAAAAAAATTCTAGATGGGTTGAAATTGTGCCTGATCCACAAGGGGCAGATCTATTTGGTCTTAATTCTATGCTTTGTGTTCTGAGTGACATCGTGGTTTATTATTTATTTTACATTATATGTAGAATTTCTAATTGCACTTTCTGAACTGTTTGAAAAGTTTGTTACAATTTATTTGTATATGTTTGGCCAAGATAGTCGGCCTGTTGTTTCAGTTTGTTTTACGTCGGCTGTTTCAGTGTGCTGTACTATTCCAGAGTTATCAGATACATTAGTAGTTCAGTACGTTTGTCTGAGTTTATTGAAACAAAGTTTTCAGTCCGTCCGTCCAGCTGTTTTTCTGTATTGGATCAGTATTGGCCCGCATTTTCAGCATATAAGATCGTCTTTTATGCTGACGATCAGCATTAAGGGAATCGAGGCCGATTTATTGGTGAACCTCAACTGCAAAGTCACAAAAAGTAAAAGTGCTTCCTGCTATTTAGAGTCTGAGTCTCCAATAGTCGATCTGATCCCAAATTCTGTATTTAGAACCTGGGCACGACGTCCAGGCGTGAATCTATACAACTGCATTTCTACGTTGAGGCTTTTAAACGTTATTAGTTCCAGCTTAAGACTAAAACAGTTCCTTCACCTCTCAGGTTTTCAGAATTTGAGCTGAAACTAGATGTTGCCGTACTTCATTTGGTTCTGGTCCTGGAAGCTCTGCAGCAGCATTTCGGATGACCTGCAGCTGCCTGATTTTAATTCATTTATTATATTTACACAGATCATTGAAGACGATATTTAAACCTTTTTTTAAAGCCATATAGCAGTTTTTCTGTCTTGTTTTGACAGGAAACTCTGTATTCTGACAATGTTTCTAAGTTCAAAGGGTTTGGATCAGAGTTGCTGAAATATTATAATTAACCTTAATAAATGAATCTGTTACTCCGTCCCTCCCACAGTCTAATGAGGTGAACCAAGGTGACGCTCTGGAGCACAACTTCAGTGCCATGCACTCTGCCCTGATGTTCCCCATCACTCACCTCCTCCAGCAGGTCTGTCGCTGTGCGTTTTAAATGAGCCGTCAGGTAACGGCGGCGTCCTGCTAACCCGAGTGTCTGCTGTGGCCTCAGGCGTCCCAGAAGTCCCTGCTCTCCTCGTGGTCCAAGCTGTACCGCGTGTTCGCTCGCTGCGCCGCCCTGGTGGTGACGGCTGAGGAGAACATCTGCTGCGAGGAGCTCTGTGTGAAGATGGCTGCCGCTGCAGACAGAGAGGCGCTGATGGTGAGTGATGAGGTTTTTTTCTGCCAGTCTGCTGAGACTTTTCTTCTTTTTTCCACAGTTTTCACTCCATGTCTTTTTTTTATTTTTATTATTTTTAAGCAGTCGTGATTCATGGTGGTGAAACACAAATCTGTTAGCGCACAATTTACTCAACAGGTTGTTGCTAGGCAACCAGAGTGAGCGAGTTAGTTCAGTGCTTTTCAGAAAGTTGGAGACAAAATTAGGAAAAAAAAAGAAAAAAGCAAAAATAGCTGAGTCTTGTAAATGTTTTATCTAAAAATTTTCATCGTAATTTTTCAGCCAGGAGCTGATACTGAATTGGTGAAAAGCATTATAATACTTAATGTCTGATAATTCAGAAGTCAGATCTCACTAACACTAAGCAAACCAAATAAACTACAAACAAGTCATAAAATGATTCCTTCATCAATGATGAATACACATCTGCATATTTAACAGCCATGTTTTTGCCAAATGTGCAAACAGTTTAGAACTAGAACATGTTAAAATCTCATTTGGCAAACTATTCGTCATGACAACAGAGAAGGCACATTTTACTAAAAGCAGTTGTGTATTTTGGGGGATACTGCACTCGCCTCTAGAGGGCGCCCTTGTGACTCCAGTCATGTTGCCTGATCTCAGAGAGACTCGCTTATAGGTGGAGCAGCAGTGTCATGAAGAATTGTAAAAGCTACACAAACGTCTAACTCCAAAAGCCGTCTGACCCTGCAGGTCCCGTCCACGCTGAGCGCCGTCTCCAGCATCCTGCAGGTCATGGTGGAGTGTGTGGACTTCTCTCCGTACACGCCTCACTTTCAGCAGAAGCTGAAGTGTAAGTTTCTTTTAATTTTTTTTCCTCACTCTTCATTGTGCGGTCGTGCCAATCTTATCTTAACACCTGCTTCCTCCCAGCTCCTCACACACCAGTGAACTGGACGCGGAAGCGGAGCAAGGCCCTGGGGAACCTGTCTGCCTTCCTGTCCCTGCTGGTCCAGAGTCTGCAGGCGTACCTGGAGGCCCCCGAGGCGGCCCCTGACGCCACACCCTTGGCCCTGCTCTCCATCGTGTCCACTCTCTTTGCCAACCTCGTCCTGGCCAACGCCGTCTCCGAGGTGCTGGGTGCGCTCGTCCAGCCTCTGGCGCTCTTATATAAGCGCGCTGTGGGCGGAGATGCTGAATTCTCCCCTCAGCTCCAGGGAAAGGTCAGCACTTCACCTAACCTGTCCATGAAACCATCAGTTTGGTGTAGAGAGGCACCGATCCAATATCAATCTAAGAGTTATTCAAGGGCAGTTTTGCTTACAAAACTTCATGATCCATCTCATTATTTTGTCTTCAGTCAGATGCCTCTTCAGATTCTCTGTAATACAGAGAATCTGTAAGCTGTCTCCAGCTGTCCTGCCGACAGCCATCACTATCTAAAATAATTTGAATTAATGAGTTACAAGAACATTTAATTTCCCTTTGAGATCAATGAAGTATTGTTGAATTGAATTATTTATTTTCTTTGGCTATGTAAAATGTCTTCTAGTTCCAGTGTTAAGAGTTTATCAATATATTACTGGAAGATGGTCTCCAATCAACAATACTATTGTTTATCACAATAGTTTCTGGCACAATTTATCAAGCAAATTCCTTATTGTGACAGGCCTAGCTGTTTTACTGCTAGTTACACTGACTGAACAAATGAAAGTTGGTTTTCCATGCTTAGCCAACCTTGTGAAGCAGTTGCTGTGCTAAGGTGAGCTGCTCTGGTGCAGAGTCAGCAAATAAATGTGTAATGTTTTGTCTGTGTTTATGAAACAAATGTTTTGAGTCCGTTCAGCTGTTTCTCTATATCAAATCGGTATCAGCCGATACTAAACCTCCGATATGCGTATCGGTATTGGAAGTGGAAAATAGTGGATCGATGCATCCCTAGTTTGGAGTGTGTGACTGTGTATGTGTGTGTGTGTGCTGCAGCTGGAGAAGCTTCTGTGTGAGGTCCTGGGCTGCCTGCAGTCCCGCTCCACTCTGGCCTACGACGACGAACTGCTGGCTCTGCTGTCTCCTCTGCTGTGTGTCGTGTTTCCGCACAAGAACAAGCATCTGCGCTCAGCCGTCGCTCAGTTCTGGAACGCCACCTTTGCCAACACGGTCAGCCTTGCGTATCCCGAGGAGCTCAGGTGATTGTCTTCGACGTGTCGCCATAGTGACGCCCGGTTTCTGATCATTAATGGCAGTTTGCTTCCCGCAGGCCGGTGCTGAGCCAAGTGAAGCAGAAGACTCCGATCATTCTTCCAGGCTTTGAGGCCGTTGGCGTTCCTGATGAGCTCAGTGAGACCTATTCAGTAAGTTGCTCCATGTATGTATTGTTCTGGCCTCAAACCTGCAGTGTTGTAATTTCTATAAAATGTTTACATATTAAAACTGTCACCATGTCGTGACTTCATATGAGACAGATGAGCTGTGAAAAAAATCAATCTCCTCCACGTCCTCCCTTTGCCTCTGTCTGAAGAAATGCACCTGTCCCACTCAAAAAGAGCCAATCAGAGCCAGGAGGCGGGGCATGGTGCTGTGCATATACAATCGAGCTTGTAAGCACACAGCTCAATGTGCACAGAACCAACTTACATGTTTAGATCAACAGTTCATCTGCTGTCACCAATAGCTAACTAGCATTAGCATTCATGCAGGCTGTGTTGTGGTGAACCAGGTGTAGCTTAGCAGAGAGAAAGTGGGAAAGTGTTAGCATCACTTACTGGAGTGCCAAGACCCTCCTCCTGGCTCTGATTGGATGTTTCTGACTGAGTGGTGTGTTTCTGTAGTTAGAACTGGGAGAAGGCAGAAGAACTCCCAGATTATCAGTCTCAGACTATATGACAGTTCTGCAGCCGGCGGCTCTTTGGTCCTGCGGCTCTTTGGTCCTGCAGTGGTTCTGAATAACCTTGTCTAAAAATGATGAAGACCCAACTATTGTTTTTCAATACCGATATAACACATGCAGGTTTTTATCCGTTTTTTCTGCAATACTCGCATCGGATGTCCACAACGAATTACACTATAAGTTATCAGTAATATGTTTTAAGATCTGTTTTTCTTGTCATTACTTTAGAATTAGTTTTTATTTTTTTACATCATTTTACACACCACAGAATGATCCATCCTCTGTTTTCAAAATATTATTCTAATCTTCATTTTAAATTAATTTTAAAAAATGGGAACAAAGTGGTGGTTCTTTAAAAATTACACCAAATTTCCTGTATTATGCCTGAGAGCAAAATATTTCTTTAGGTTGTAAAAGTGTTTTAACAAATATATAAATGTTTTTTTGGGGGTTTTTTTTAAATGAAAGTTTAATGTAATGTGTGTGTTCAGAGTGAAAGCTCTCAGCTTGAGCCGAAGCTCAGTGGGATGCCCATTTCTTCTGCTGGGAAGAGAGACTCCATGCTCAGAGCTGAGCTGAAGGACCGCACCGCCACAAAGACGGCCAAGCCGGTTCCGGTACGTTCTGCACCCACACGGTTCACGTCACACAAATTGACATGCATTCTTTCTCGGCCTGAAACGTCTGAATAGAATAGAATCCAGAACCTCCAAATGCCCCAAGTGCAACTGAGTCACATGTTCTTTAGAGGAAGAGCAGCTTAAAGGAGGGCAGGAGCACAGCAGGCAAGGCAGGGGGACGGCGTGGAGACGGTTGGGTGTCAAAACAACACCTGTTGAATCCATCCAAGTGGGAAGCGTTACAACCCAAACTCAAACCTACCAAAACCTGACGGGTCACTGAAACTAACGTGATTAATCATTTGGTTCTGCTTCATTAGTAGCGAATCTGAAGGAAGGTGCTGATCTGTACAGAAGCCAACTCTCCTCCCTGGACTCTGTGTTCACAGTGCTGTGATGAATGATGTAGGATGGCCTAATACTAATAATAAATAAGCAGTCCTGCCTTTTCATGCGACTTAAATTTTAAATCCAACTGGATCTCTTACATTTTTACTGTTTTTATTTCTTGATGAAAATGTAAATTCATTCAGTTGTCATTTAGAATGATTTGAGTTTGTTAGTTTATTTGTAAAATATTTTTGTCATACTTTTAGTGTCTGAAAATGAAACTGTTTTGCACAGGCTGTGACTATTTCAGGCTCCAAATGCACAAAACTGGAGAGAGATTAACCAAATGAGATAAGGCTGTAACTGATGATTCTACAAAGTATTGACTCAGGCTGGCTGAATACACACACACACACAAAAGCCACTATTTCAATATGTTTTTCTTTTGTTTTTTTATAAATTAAAGTCAGCTTTTTTTTCCAGTTAGGTTTTTGAGCAACTTCATGTTGGTCTGCCACCTAATAATTTTCTCTGTGGAATTTTAACCATCAAGCTACTCGAATCATTGGACAAATCATTCCAGCTTTGGTCTGGTTCCTGCCCACTTTAAGTTCTTTAACCTTCTATGTCAGAAGTTGTTAGGTTGGTCTTTAGCACTAAATCCAAACAGAATCAACATGATGACAACCAAAATGCTCTACTCAGCTCCTGTTCCACGTTGAGGGGAAAAGCAGCTTAAAACGTCTCTATTTTATTTTTCTTCTTTCTGCAGATGAAGCTGGACTTTGGTTCTCCCAAACCTCCTCGCAGGGACGTCCTGGAGGAAGAGGCTTCCATCGACTTTGTCTTCATTCCTCCTGAGGCAAAGGAGAGGGTTCTGACCGAGCACCAGAAGGAGGTGAAAAGAACCAAAAGGTCAGATTCTTCCCCCCTCCTCTCCACCAGTCATTCCTACTGTATCCTGTTCCCATGGTGATGCTGATGATTCCTCTGGTACAGGGTTGATATTCCGGCCATGTACAACAACCTGGACGCTTCTCAGGACACGACCGTTTTCAGTCAGTACACACAGAACCAGGACGACTCTCTGTAAGTTCACCTGCTGTAATGTGAGCAAATTTCCTCTGTGGGATTTAAAGGCTCTTGTTTAACAATCAGTATTTCTTCAGGGATAAAGTTCCAGCTGAGCAGGTCGGTGACGTCCCACCAGAAGCTCCCAGTGAGGTAACGAAGCATTAAAACTCTACTGGATGTCAGTGTTTGTGGCCGTCTTTTGTTGAATGAGTCTAGAACAGTGTTCCTCAGTTCCAGTCCTCAGGGACTACTGCCCTGCTTACTTTAAATATGTCTCTGTTCCATAACAGCTGATTCAAATGACTGCAACATATAATGCTGCATTAGCTGTGGGTGTCTTTAAAAAACAAATTATGATTTCCTTGAAGTTGTTGAAAGTTTTTAATTTTTTGTTATACCTTTCTGTGGCCACTGTGTGAATCTACTGTGTGCAGGGGAAAAAAAAAACTGTATCCTGAGCAGGTCATTGCAAAATCCAAGCGCTTCAGAGTCTCCATGTTTAGCTTTGACTACATTTGACCTTTTCCACCCTGGTTCAAATTTGTGTTTGAAAGCTTTATATGGATGTTCTTGCACCGGCATGTGTCCACTCATGTCTGCAGACAAGTTAACTTCTTTGTGTTTTCCTTAATGTTTTTCAGACAGAAGAGAAACCTAGAGAAGATGCTGAAATTCTTTGTAAAGAAACTCAAGACTACGCCAGTCCTAAAAATGATGAGAAAATGGAAGAGGAGAGCATCCCGGGCTCGGCAGACGTTTTTCTGGAGGAGCCTACAGAAAGGACTGAAGACATGGACGTCGAGTCAAAAGACAGTGAGAGTCCAAACACGTCTGCTTCTTCTGATTTGGTGTCAGGGACTCCTCAAAAACCCAGCAGCCGGCGCCAGTCATTTATTACCTTGGAAAAGTATGCCGAGGGAAAGCCGGCCAGTCCCAGCATTGGATCCTCTTTTACAGGTCCTCTTGCAAAGACGTCCAACAGTCAAGGTCACTCTAGTGAGAAGAACATATTGTCCCCTGAGGCCTCACAGACATCCATAGAACCAAACTCTCAGGGTCCCACTCCTTCGGAAACGATTGGTCCTGGAAGCGAGTCTCCTCGGAGGCCCAAAGAGTCGAGGACGAGAAGTGAGCCGGTAAGACTGATTGAGAGAATGCAAAGTGACTCGGCAGAGGAGGAAGATGTTATCCCTGACACGCAGACGAAAGAAGAGGACAAAGAGAGCACTAGTTACTCTGAAGAAATCAACTCTTCCAGTCAGGATGAGGAATCTGAAACGGTGTTGGATGATTCCCAGTCGTCTCAGACCCAGACGCCTTCAGGTGAACCAAGACGATCCAGACGTCACAGAATAAGACCTCAGCTCCCTGTAGAAGACCCAGACGACCGTGAGGCAAAATACACACACGTCAAAAGAAGACGTTCTGGAGAAGATGCAAAAAGTGAATCTTCAAATTTGGCACCAAGCAGACCGAACACAAGAAGTAAACAGGCTGCGGAGGAGAACAGTAGCAGAATCCAGCTGCGATCAAAGTCTCAAGGTAACGCCAATGAATCTAGCCAAAGTAACTCTCAGGTTAGACACCGAAAGAAGATCAAACTTTACAGCCTTTCAGAGGATCTTCTTGGATCTCCTGAGCGTAAAAGGAGAAGCACCAGTGGGCTGGATTCTAGTCAGACTGACATCAAATCAGAATCACTCTCCGGTCACGAAAGCCAAACACACAGAAAACGCAATGAGGTTAGTAAAGTTTCAAAGGAGGGTGGCGACGCTGAAAAGCCCAAAGAAGGATCCAGCCAAACTGATACAGCGGATATGGTAGATCTGTCTCAGAAAGACGATCCCTACTCAAACACTGACTCCCAAACGGTCGTACCTTTGGCTCAGACTGAAAAGTCTGAGGAGGTAAAGTCTGAAGGAAAGACTGAACAAGGTGAGAGCCAAAAGGAAGAGCAAGATGTTCTCACATCTTCTCCCCAGGGTGAAGACAAATCTCAGGAAAAGATGGATTCTGATGCAGTCATGTCTTCTCCAGTGGAAGAGTCCAAAGGTGAAACTAGAAATTTGCAACAGAGTCAGGAAATTATGGAAGACAACTCCACAGAAACTGTGATTGACAACTCTAGCCAGGAAGACTCCCAGGCCACGCCTTCATCGTCTGACAGTCAGATCAGACGAAGATCCAGGCGAAGCAAAGCAGCAGAGACTGAAGACAAAGACGATAGCATCAACTCTTCAGGACGGTTGACACGTTCTCAGACGTCCACTCCTGTCAATCAACCTGAAGCTGGAGTTGGAGGTAGGACCAGAAGGAGCAAGCTGGAATCTAGTCAAAGCTTAACCCCAGAAGGTTCTCAGTCATTAGATTCATCAGGATCAGGGTCGTCTCAAGGCAAGGGCAGACTAAGATCCTCCAGGTCATCAGCACCCAGTGTGGAGACGCCAGAGTCAGAGTCCTCTGAAGTCCTAGTAAACGCCGTTCGCAAAAAGAGAGGGAGGAAGCTTCAAGCGTCTCTGAAGAGTCCACTTCCTCTTGAAACAAAGGAGGAGATGCTGGAAGATGCTTCTCAGAATTTGGAGACACAAAGCAGTTTAGAAGAATCGTTAGAGACTCGAGATTCAGAGAAATCGGGAAGCAAGACTGAGCCAAATGAGGAAGAGTCTGAGTCCCCAATGATAACTGAGACACCGGCTGATTTACCTCTGGAGATGGAAGATCCAAAGAAGGCAGAAAGTGAAGAGGCAAGCCAGGATACCAGGTCACTGAGCACGACTAAACAAAGAGACTCAAACAGTGAAAAGGATTCATTACAAGAAGTAGAAGTGCGTGAATCTTCTGTGTTTGGAGACGCACCAGCACAGGATTCATGTCTGCCGGCTGAGGAGAAACTGCCAACCTCAGAGACGTCCGAAGAAAAAGCAGAAAAGGTTTCTGAAACTGGAGGAGTTACTGAAAAACAGGAGGAATCAAATTCAGACCAGCAAGACCTTCCAGCTCCTCCTTCAGAAGAACCCCCTCCTGAGGAGCTTCAGCAAAGTCAGATGGAGTGTGCACAGATCACTGAGGAGGAGGAGGAGCCATCTGCCACACACCAGGTCTCGGAGGCCAGTGCTGAGGAGGACATTACTCTACAAGACAATGAAGACGGTCAACCTGAGACATCTGAGGACAAACTCGAAGAGGCACCTGCCACCGAAACGTCGGGTGCTGCTGGACTGGACTGCACCACTGCAGCGTCCTCGCAAGCTGCTGCCCAGGACTCTCCAGTTAAACAGAAAGACCTGGAGGCTTTGACGGAACCAGAAGTCGGACAAAGTCCCAGCAACGGGCGGTTGAAGGGAACATGGTCTCCTTCAGCTTCCCCTTCCACCAGCATCCTCAAGAAAGGCCAGAAGAGACCGTTAGAGGTGGAGACGACCTCTCCTCTTGTCAAGGTGAGTAACTCTACGTCCATAAGACTAAAGACTTGGTAAAACCTGTGATTTGTTTGTCATGCTTTCGTTGCTTTAACCTTCGCAGTCGCGCCGTGTATCTTTCGCTAACCCCATCCAACAGCAGGAGACGGCTGATGACATCGACCGGCGCAGTCCAGCTCTGAGGACCAGCTCTCCCAGGAGGTCCAAAGGATGCAACGTCGCTCAGCAGAAGGTATGCAAGAACCTGGGGATGTTATTTTACATGTGGAACAGACGGTTTCCCTAACGCTCTACCTCTTTACTCAGCACATTACAACTCCAACAAAAGGCGTGCTGGTCCTGAGCCCCAGAAATATCCACAGTCCAAGTTACAGGAGCTCCAAGAAGTGCCTGGTAGGTCGGCATGTTCTGGGAAGTATAGAGAACAACTTACTGCTTTTGCTGTAGCAGAGTTACAACAGAGTTGTAACCACTACATTGGATTTCCATATGTACTTTAATGCTCTTATTTTGAAACTTTTGAGCAACTGATTTTTTTTTTTTTGTGAAACTAGCCAAAATTCAAACTTTGCTGTGGATGTTTTCCATGTCAGCCATTTCTCAACAGAAGTGATTATTAGTTGTACATGAAATTTCAGATGTTTCTCTTTGGTCTTTCTCAGATTTCTGAAATGACTCAGGAGCCTCGAGCCGTGCCCAGGGACTGCATCTACCCGTCCCTGGTGGGCTGCTCGGCCCCCGTGGAGGCTGTGCTTTCTCAGATCTCTTCCACCATGTGGTGAGAGCAGCAGACGTCACACACTGAAACATTTTGACTTGCGTTCCTTAAGACAGTTAGACCGTAGCGTAAAATCCATTCAGCTTGGCCTGACAAGCTTCCTGTTGGTTAACCACACAGGTCTCGAGGATTCGGACAGCTGATTCGCGCTCGAAACGTCAAATCAGTGGGCGACCTCTGTGCCCTGACTCCGTCTGAGATCAAGACCCTGCCCATCCGATCTCCAAAGATCTCCAACGTCAAGAAGGCGCTGAAGATCTACGAGCAGCAGGTAACCCTCAGGTCACGACGGCGCAGGTCAAGTTGTCATCGGCGTGTTCGTAACATCTGAGCTTCTATCGTCCAGCGCAAAGGGAGAGCAGATGAGCTGAAGAGCTTCGACGAGACGGAGAGGATGACCTCTGAGGTGGAGGAGGCGGCCAGTCCTCGCAACCATGACGACGAGGAGAAGGCTTCAGCAGAGACACTGGGTGGGTAAACACTGGATGCCTTCAACAAAGCTCTCCTCCTCACAGATTACACTGGGTTACAAAAAGTATTTTTTGGAAGTTGTCTATGTTATTTCAACTGAATTATGACTATTTTGCACCACTGAATCCAAACATGACATCCATTTTTCTCAGTCAAGTCAGATTTTTATTCTAATTTGGCTTAGAGAAGTCTGATCTTCTGATCTTGTGACATTATCGGTTCATTTCTGCTAAAATTTCTCATCCAAAGAGAACAAAAAATAGTTTTCTAACAGAGTGTATTAATTAAATGTTTCGCACTTGGATTTCTGTAAATTGAATAATAAACATTTTTCAGGGTAAGTACATGTAAATTCAGCATTATGTCTTCATTGTGTAAAATTCTTCGACTTGTCCTGATGGAGTCTCTCCTCCTGCTCTTCACTCACTGATCAGATTCTCAGGAAACCGATCCAGATGTGAGAACAAGTCCTGCATTTTGATCCTCATGTTGCTCCATAATTCAGAAAGTTGACCTGATTGAGGAAAATCAATGAGATTTTTGGATTCAGCTCATCAAAATGACCCTAAAACTGTTGAAAAACCCCAGACAGTTTCTTGGCTGTTGACCAGTGGAATTTGTCTCATGGCAAACTGTCATTACATTGACAGCTTTAATAAATATGGAAAGAAACTTTTTGTAAAAGTTTGATATTGCAGCTGTAACTTCTGCTCACAGAATGTTGTTTTCCTTCATTTCTGCGTGTTCTTCATGTTTCCGCTCACAGCCACAGAGCTGGTGGACGAGCCGCTGCCTCCAGACGCCACGGCGGAGCAGCAGGACGGGGAGCGGCGACCTGAGGTGGCGGCGGCGGCGGCAGTGGACCCCGCTACAGAGCTGGCGGCGGCCGTGGAGGCTCTGGTCTGCAGTGCGACCCCTCTGGAGCTCAGCCGCTGCTCACCGCAGCAGCTGCTGCAGATGCACGAGCAGCTGGGAGGCATGATGAGGGGCATAGCGGTGGAGCTGCAGACGCGCCTCTGCCACGCCGACGACAAACACAGAGCGACTCTCGGGAGCGGACAGAGGCACTGAGGCTCAACGCAGCCTGCTGAGGAATTTGCAATAGAAGAATGAAGGTTTACCAACTGATGGAGGATCTTATGGGTTTCAATTTGGATCAGTTGAACTTTTTTTTTGTATCATTGGTTGTTTTTAATAACAGTTCATTTTCTGATAGAACTGTTGAGTAGATTATAAAATAAAACAATAATTTTAAGCAGCGTCGGATGTTTTTAAGCTGTTTCTGCATGAACTTTGTTTTCCCACTTTTGGATTTGACATGTAAATAAGAAGCGTTTCCCTCCATCTGGCTGATTTTAGGCTGCTTACAACTCACCTGTGGCGGTGTATATTTTATCAAACATCTTTTCCATCCCTTCAGTTACTTATTGTTTTCTTTTCCATCCCTTCAGTTACTTATTGTTTTACTTGTTTTTAACAGACTGCCCCACCCTGTGCTCTAGGCTTATTTTGTGGATTAAAATTCCTAAATAAAAACGGTGTAAAGACTTTATGCCGGATTTCTCTTGCTCGGTCATCATGCTGTATGCACCATTATGTATTTAGACCCTAAATGTGAATCCTTATAAAATTTGAAGATTTCTGGTGATGTGTATCTATGAGGATGGACATCACCCTTTATAACAGTAAGTACTTGTAAATTGAGTATTATGTCTTTACTATGTAAAATTCTCCGTCTCCTTCCTGTCCTGATGGAGTCTCTCCTCCTGCTCTTCACTCACTGATCAGATTCTCAGGAAACCGATCCAGATGTGAGAATGAGTCCTGCATTTTGACCCTCATGTTGCTCCATAGTTCAGAAAGTTGACCTGACTGAGCAAAACCAATAAGATTTTTGGATTCAGCTCATCAAAATGACCCTAAAACTGTTGAAAAAACTCCCAAACAATTTTTTGGCTGTTGACCAGTGGAATCTGAAAAGATCCACTGGATCCACCTGAGCTGTTCCTTTAGTGTGAACAGCTCAGGAAGGATCGCAGCTCAGGAGTGCACAGCTGCTGACCAAAAACAACCAATCAGAACCAGGAGGTGGGTCTTGGTGCTGTCAACCAACCGATTCACGTGTGTGCTGCCAAACATGTTCATGGTGGAGAAGCAACTCACTG
Organism: Poecilia latipinna; assembly: GCF_001443285.1. Taxonomy (NCBI): domain Eukaryota; kingdom Metazoa; phylum Chordata; class Actinopteri; order Cyprinodontiformes; family Poeciliidae; genus Poecilia; species Poecilia latipinna. The sequence goes on along the minus strand of NW_015112864.1, from coordinate 1,236 downwards.
CTGCAGGAAAACCGTTTGCCCGCCGTCATCGGTGGCCGTGCTAACTAGCTTTAGCATAAACGACAGGCTCCATTGATGAGAAGCTGTAGCTTAGCAGGGATAATTGACGGCGCTAGCTCATGCAGGCAGAGCGCCATCGCATGCATCCAAGCACTGCATTGCAGGGTTTTTCAGTGAAGGTAAAAAATATGGCGGCACGGCCCCTTCCTCACCTCACCTGACCTGACCCCATTAAAGACTCGTAGATCCTTCTGAAACCAGATTTACGGTGAAGGAGCTGAGCTCTGAGAGGCTGCTGCTACCTCCACCATCAGATCAGGAAACGGACAGATTCTCTGCTAATAAGAGTCTCTGTATCACAACACATGATGTTTTCAAAATGTCAGGTTTAGTTGTAAATTTTGATTTGATTTTGGATCCTCACTTTAGCAGCTGAAAACAAACAAGTGAGATGGAAACATTTGTCCATTTAGTTGCACAATAAATCTTCACACTAACAGATATTCTCCTAAAAGAGCCAAAAGCTCCCCTTTCTTGAAATATCAGGTTTACTAACAGAATCGATTGATCAGTAATAAAAATCCTCTAAACGACATCATGTCTAATAACGGCACACAGTGTCGCTGTAACAGCCGTGCCTCCACGCTGCCATCAGATCTGCTCTTGTTCTTCCATCGCCGTGCCAAAGTGAAAGCGTTCTTCGCTCAGATGCTGTGATGTGAAGAAGTCCGGACCTGAACCTGGTTGAAATGCTGCAGCCACACAGCGAACCGCAGGACAGGCTCTGAACTGCTGCTGACTGATGAGAGGAAGACCTACTGAATCATGGAGTTTCATCCCACTGCTTCTTGCTTTACTGTCATTGTAATAACACTGTAATATGGGACAATGTTGTACCTCTGATGTGCTTCCTGTGTTTTTAGATCTGGAAAAGCCCAGATAGTCCATCTGTAACCTGACAAGTGAAAGGGTTTGTGTGTGTGTGTGTATGTGTGTTTCTGCCATCCTGCTGTAGTAAATCTGTTGGCTGCAGCAGTGACAGGCTGACATATAACAGCTAACAGGAAATGCCAGTGACTTCTCCCTGCTCTGAGCTTTGATGAGCAGGCTCCTCTTTGGCTCAGTGTTTAAGTAATTATCTGATTTTTTTTTTTTTTTTTTTTTTTTTTTTTTTCTCGCTCCGCACCGGGGGCTGGCCCCCTTTTACCACTTTTTTGTAAGACGCCGCTGTGGCGG
>NW_015112863.1:621620-628663 GCF_001443285.1 Poecilia latipinna | reverse complement strand
TGTCAATTTTTGACTGTGCAAGTTTACAAAAGAGCTTAGCTTGATCAGATGAAAAAAACACGAGTCATTTCCTGTTTTGACATTTTAAATATTTTAGAAAGACATTGAAATAACAGCTGAAAGGTAGACATGGTTTGGTGTCAGTGTGCATGTCTGGGTATAAATGGGTCATTCAACAACATGCGGATTCCCCCAAAGCAAACAGGAAACGATTCACTACCAGGGTTATCATGTTACTCCATGCTGTTAAATGAGCTGGTTACACAGAACCGCAGTGTTTTCTCATCCTCGATGCTAATTTTGAATCAATCAAACTCAGAGAACAAGAGAAAATACGAGCGTGATCCTCCTGGCTGTGACCTTGCTATTGGTGCATCTCCTCTGTTTCATAATTCAGCCTCAGCAGTTGTGGAAATGTTTGTGTCAAAGAGGAAGGAGGCTGGAGGTGATGCATGTAGACACTGCATCACGAGTGGTGGGGCTTTACCCAGATCTATGGGTGGAGGGAAGGCAGCGCTGACTTGACCCGGCAATGCAGAAACATCATGGAGGAGGAAGAACTGCACACGCCAACTCTGTCTTCATCTGGGGGAGCCCTGCCTGTTCCTCTCTCTGTGTAAATCCAGAGCTGGAAGCTGCAGCCATCCCACCGACAGGCTCACATGCCACATCGCTGCATGTCACGGCTGACAGTGAAACTCCCTCTGCAGCAGGGTGATAAATACGGAGGGCCATAAGCACCAAAATCAAGAACTCCATAATTATTTGAATGTTTTATTGATTATTATTAAATACTTAAATGGTAAAATTGTTGGCATTTTCATAAATGGTGGGACTTGATTAAAGCTGCAGCATGAAACTTTTATCAAAATATATATTTTTACGCATTTGTTGAAACTGTCCCCATGTTGTGACAGTTTGGTATGAGACAGATAATTTGTGAAAAAATTTGAGCTCCTCTGCCTTTTCCCATTGACAACCAATCAGAGCCAGGAGGCGGGTCTTTGCGCTGTCAATCACCCCATTGCTCTCTGATCAACCACAGCTAGCATAGACTGTAGGAATGCTCAGGCTAGTTAGCATAGCCACAGACAATTGCAAGTAAACGGTTTTCCTGTTTCTCCACTATTAGCATATTTAAAACCGAGTACACAAGAGTGATTGACAGCGCTGAGACCCTCCCGCTGGCTCTGATTGGTTGTTTTGCCATTTCTTCAGATGGCAATAGTGGATCAGGGAGGAGGTGAAGCTTGATCTTTTCACAGATTACCTGTCTCATGCAGTTTTAGCAAATATGTAAAACATTTTTATAAAAGTTATCTACTGCTTCACTAATAGGCTAACTGCTATTAGCACAACATGAACACAAAAATAGTCTTTATAATTGTTTTTATTTTTAGCAGAAGCCCACTGGGCCAAGAGACGTGTCTTCGTCATCCATTGCTGTTGTCTGCCAGATGTTGCTTGTGCATTAGATTTATGGCGGCCCCAGAAACACAATACAAAGTTCCCAGCTCAGGACTTTTGGAAGTAAAACAGAAAAATGCAATTAATTAAAATAACATTTTATTCATAATTTTATTCTTCTTGTGCAGCAGTGTCTAAGGGGGCACTTTAGGCCCCCACCCACTGACTATTAAATAAAGTAGTCATTATGCTGTCACACGTCACTGACTAAATTAGCTAATTATTAAATGATAATGATTCTGTGCACTCTGAAAATAAAATATTTTTTTTTATTTCTGACATATCTTTCATGTTTTAATTAAGTGGTAACAGAAGCTATTGTATTATTTGTTCCTATCTGAATCTGTGGGAGCAAGCTAATATTAAATAACAGGGAGCCAAAGCTGGAACCTTGCGGAATCCCACATGTGATTTATGTTAGCTCTGATCAGAAGTTACCTATTGGCACAAAGAAATCCTTGTCCTTTAGGTAACATTGGAACCAGTCAAGTACTAAAGTTTATTCAATACCTACCATGGTCAACAGTGTCCAGTAGCAGCACTGGATCTCCCATAGTAGTTTGCCTCATTGACGTCATTAGCTAAAACGTTAATAATTATTTGAAGAAAAATATCAATAAATTTTAGGCAGACACTTAAGAAAATATGTTTGACTTTCTAGATTTACACGGTTTTCCCGCATTTGCAATTAATATCACATAAATATCAACGGAAAAGCCTGCCACGGAGCAAACCAAATGGAAGCCTGATGGGGGGGTGAACCTTTGACAACTACAATGAAGATAAGCAAAACATTTAAACGCAGCATCGAATATATATATTTACTTCTAACATTGAAATATTACTTACGATTTGTACATATTTTCTACGTCGCAGTGTTTAATATAAAAGTTTGCCGTAACTCCCCCCCGCCGCCGAGCGAATTGAAAGTTTCCATCCGTTCGGTCAGTCAGGTGATCCTTTCCGCTTCGCCATTTTGTGCTGCTGCGCCGGCTACTTATCTCAGGAGTCGTGACTCTCCCGTTTACACTGGTAGTTAGGTTATTAGACGGTTCCTGGTTTACCCGGCGTTGCTTCCCAAGCCCGTGGCCTTTTCTATTGCCTCCTGTAAAGTGCGCCTTTCCTCTTTTGGTTAACGGCTAATTGTTATTATTTTTGTACATTTGCTTTATTTTTTATACGTTATTTAGTGAGACAGAATGTCGAGCCCAGAGTACTCACCGTTCTTCGCAGTGATGGGAGCCTCCGCGGCTATGGTGTTCAGCGGTAAGTAACACACACTTTCTTTAAATTGATTTTTAATGTTTGTCACTCGCATGTCTGTTTGTATTTACAGATAAATGAGCTTAAATCCCATATAGTGTCATTTGCTAGCCGCGGTGCTCTTCTTAAAGCTCATTTAGCTATTCGGAATGCTAGCGATTCATTGCTAATAGTTAGCTGTGATTTGTCCTAGCTGTAAGGCAGAAAGGGATTTAAAATTATTTTTTAAACCGCCCTATTTGCATTTATTGTGTTTATTTGCTTCCACTTCTTAACCATAGCTAGCTATAACGAGCTAAGGCTTGTTAACTAGCTGGTGGTAGCTGTGTGAGTTAGCATTGACGCTAGCCTCATTTCAAATTACTCTGGCAAAGCGAAAGGACAAAACAGGAGTTATTTAATTATAATATTACACGTACAAAAGACACATTTCAACTGTATATTTGACGACAAACTTTAATTTGTTTCTCCTTAAATTTAATCGTGTGGTTAGTGAATTAATAGCTGATTACGCTAATTGCTATTTTCTCCACAAAGCTGCCGTTTACACTTTACCAATTCATTAACAATAATTAAAAAGTGTTGCAAAGTTGATGCTTAAGCAATGTTAAAAGTTGAGATCATAAAGCAAATGCATTAAAGATCGAGTCCACGCCATCCCACGTAAGCTGTATGAGTCAAAATCTGCGTAAACATGAAGGTGTAGCTTTAACTTCATGCTGATATATCTATTTTTTTTAAAATAAAGCTTTTGAAAAAGCTATTTTATAGTTTAAATGTCAATTTGAAACCGTGATCAGCTGGCTGACTTCCTATTCCTCAAAGGAATGACGAAGTCACATGATTATCACATGATGAGACTTCTGACTGGGCCATCTAGCTAGTGATCCCTTTATACATTTAAACTTTTAAATGTATAAATCGGCAGTGATTTTCATGCTAATGTTTGTCACTATCAGATATCAGCATATGATTATTATGTCCGATATTATGGCTGAAATTTGGATTTGAATTCAGACAGTTGGTAGAAAACTTGACAAACTGTAGCCTATGATATAACTTAAGATATTAATTGATATAAACTCAAACTTTGCTAACTTCAAGCTTTCATGGACTTTTTTTTTTCTTTGTATAACGGACAAGAGTGAAAATATGATGCACGTCTTTTGATATAGACAAAAAATATACAATAATTAATATTTATATAAATGCTTATAATATTAAACTCAAAGTGCATCAACATGGTTTTGGTTGATGCATCAAAAAACAAATCAGGAAAAAAAACTTGTTTTTAAAAAATATATCAAACTTATTGATTCAAAATACCAGTATCTGATCAATGAGCGACAAGATCAATACTTTAGTTTTAGTTTCCCTCTGCTCAAGTTTTCCAGTTCAAGAAATTTTGGTTTGATTTAGACTGAAATTAGATTTTTTTTCTTTCACTTTAAAGTAAAAATAGTTATTTTCTGTTTAGCGTGCAAGTATGTCATTAAAATATTTTGTAGGAATCTAAACTTTGTTGAAATTCTGTCCTAAGTTTTAACAAAATAACTAAAAGGAAAAACCCACAAAAACACCTAAAATTGAGAAGTTTTATATATTATACCCAAATAATGATTGGTTGGATTGTTACTAAAATATGCAGTGTTGCACACCACTACTCATCACTTATAAATGATCAACCAGTTGATTTTAAATGGTCTGTTTTGCTTTTTTCCAGTAATTATTAATCATTTTAGAGGATTGCTTTTGCAGGAAAAAGGGATGGGAATGTGTTGATTCTTGATGTGGAAACATCCTGCAGAGTAGAGACATTCACATCACAAAAACGGTAAAAAAGCCAGGATGCGTTGGCAGGTGGTAATGTGTTGCATTTCCTGCTAAAAGAGAAGTTCACAGATTGATGTTTCACTTGTCCTGATTTAAATGTGTGAAGCTCGGCTTCATATAACAAACTTAAACATTTTCAGTAGCACCTTATTATTGTAAATTCAATTAAAAACGCTTCATTAATCCAAAAGAGCTCCTTTTACAGTTCACTTTTTTTTTAAGTTTGAATTTTGTTTTTCTAGTAAATTTCTGACTCTTGAAAGAAACTTCCAACTTTTGAAGCTCAAATTTCCACTTTTTTATTCTAGACCATTTGAGTTCCTTTTTTCCTTTTCTCTTTTTATTTTTGTGCAATGGCCCTAATTCGCCGTTGTTGCTGTAATTTATGTTTTCACACTGTGCACATTTTTAAAGACTGCATTAAAAATGTTCTGTCTTTTCTGTTTGGTCTGCCTCGATGCTGTAATTTGGTAAAAACCACATCCGGCTTTTCTCTCTGCAACTCAGAGACCCTCCTGCTGTAATTGGCCATTTTGCTGGAGGCACTTCTGCTCTGATGTCATCAGACGTCATGGGGCGTCCCGTCTCCCAAACGCTCTGGTAGAGAGCGAGGAGGAGGATTAGGATTACAATCCAGAGGTTTTGCCTCCACAGAATCTTCCTGCTGAGACATGATGACAGTAATCCAGCCAAACATTTAAGGCAATATTTAATCTGATTATTAGCAACTCTACGTCTTTTGAACATGCAGTTTTTTTTATTTCAGGCTCAGTTAACAGAGTTGCCTTAAGCGTCTAAAGTCGGACTGTTCCTCTGCTTTGTTTTTTACTAAACGTTTCCCCGTTGCGCTCTGCCTGATGACTTCAGACAGACGGTGCTGATTTAACCTTCTGATGGCGTCGGTGTGGCGACGCGTCAGGAGCGATGGAGGCAACATGGCGGCTGAACAGCCTGCTGGAGTTAACAGGAGAAACTCCCAGTGCTGGAACGCTTCCGGCTGGGAAATCTGGAGACGTTTCAAATTTAATCAGCATCATTTTGTCTTTGTGGAACAGAGGAGGTCATTTTCTCAAAATCCTGCTCAGAAGTTCACCAAAGGTTAAAAAGCTGCAGAATAAATGAAGAAATTAAACTTTTTTTCCCCTCAATATCTCAGTTCCTGCAAAATTTCTCTTTTATTTATTTATCTTTTGCACAATCAAAATCGCTAATTTTGTGACACCACATCAGAAATATTGCCAAGGAATTTTTTGGTATTTTTGCAGTAATTGTCTCTGCTCTTATGGAGAACATGTCATCTGCGTTTATGTACGACAATAAAAAATTAGTTTTTTTAAATTCAGATCAACTGTAAGATTAAATATTGTGGCCAGTGAAAGATTTATTTCTATTTTTAATTATAAAAATAGTCATATTACCAGAATAAAGTCATACTAGGATAATTAAATGGTATTTTCATGGGAACTTCTGCAGAAAAAGTAATCAAATGGTCACAAACTGGTAAATACAACCAATTTGTTTTCAGCCAATTGCTAAATAAACATACATACATTTTATGTTTAAAATAAAAACATTTCGTCTGTAAATATGTTTTGGCCAAAATGCGTCAAGTGGCAAAGTTTAGCTTCAAATTCACTAAAGGATTCTGTTTTTACTTTTTAGGCAATAAAATATTTTTTATAAACTGTTCATTGGGATATTTTATTGTACTTTTAATATTGTATAAAAAAAAAGATTAAGTGGTTAAATGAGAAATCGGCAGAATGTGGCAATTTTTAAAACTGGATTAATCAGAATAATATTTAGTTGCTTCACCTGCAGGTTCTTGTTGAATCAGTCGTTAATGGCTGTTCGTTTGCTTCGTATTGTTGCTGATTGCTTCTGTCAACACTTCTGGGTGTGTGTGACGTCTGTGTGTGTTTTCCATTTTCTGTCAGCTTATGAAGCTGCTTCTTCCTCTTTTGATGGCCTTCCCTCTTAAAAAGCTGTTTTTAGTTTCCTTATGACTGAAGGTGAAATACCCCAGTGAAGCCATGATGGGTTTTTATTTGGAGGAACAGAATCTGTAACAATAGTTCCACTTCTGCTTTATTTTCCAGCTGTGCTTCACTGTTTCTGTCATCCACTAGCCTCTCTGATGCTAACCCGTTAGCCTGCGTTTGTTTTTGTCATTCCAGCCTTGGGAGCGGCCTACGGCACCGCTAAGAGCGGCACAGGCATCGCCGCCATGTCTGTGATGCGGCCGGAGCTCATCATGAAGTCCATCATCCCCGTGGTCATGGCTGGTATCATAGCCATCTACGGCCTGGTAGTAGCAGTGCTGATCGCCAACAACATCTCAGACAACATCTCTCTTTACAAGTAAGCTTTATGTTTTATGTACGTTTACAATAACGTTCTCATCACCAGTAAATCAAAAACTACCTATATTGGAATAGATAATACATCTGGTAGCGTATTCAACATATAGACTATTCCAG
>NW_015112863.1:609383-617711 GCF_001443285.1 Poecilia latipinna | reverse complement strand
CAAAATATTCTCAGAACATTTCGAAATTTTTTTTTTTTTTTTTAAATGGTTAATTTCTCATTATTACGACTATTCTTGTAGTTTGACTTTATTCTTGTACGACTTCTCGAAATACGACTAATAAAAAAGATGAATTTCTCATAATCACGACTTTATATTCTTGTACAAAATCTCGTAATGCTATGGCTTCTCATATTTCAACTTTATTCCTTCAATTTTACTTTTTCATTTTTATATACTAAATATTCTGTCAGATGTTTACTATTAAACGATTGTTTTTTTTCTGTACTCCACTGGTCCAACTGCTTCTTTAATCTCTGTATAAAACCTTCTGCGGTCGATTTGTTTTAGTTACCGTTTCTGCCGGTTGTTTGTGTGCGCAGGAGTTTCTGCCACCTGGCCGCCGGGCTGAGCGTGGGCCTGAGCGGCTTGGCGGCGGGCTTCGCCATCGGCATCGTGGGCGACGCCGGCGTGCGGGGAACAGCCCAGCAGCCCCGGCTTTTCGTGGGCATGATCCTCATCCTGATTTTCGCCGAGGTCCTGGGTCTGTACGGGCTCATCGTCGCCCTCATCCTCTCCACGAAGTAACACGAAGCCGCTGCGTCGGTCCTTTAAAAGTTGCTGCTGGAGGGGAAAAAAGTGTAAAAAAAGAAAATAGAGAAAATATGGGGGAAATGAAATGCAGGCTCCATAAATATGGTCTTTTCTCAACAATGTGTACAGTCGTGCCGATTTGATAGTCAACTTGTAAATGCGCAATGTAGTGATTTGTCTGTCTTGTGTGTGTGCGTGTGTTTAAAGAAAAAAAAAATAGAAATCGTCAGACTCGTTTTCTCCCTCCACTTTCTTCAGAGGCGGCTCTGCTTTTCCCCACATCGACCTGGGAGCTGTAATAAATATTAAAGTAATAATCATGAGGATCTGTTTGTAAAAACATGTATGGACTTGAGATTTTTGTTCTGCTGATTTTTATTTATAATGATGTGTTCATTGAACTGTTGAGATGCAGCAAAACTCTAATTGTCCAAGATATTATACATATATAAATACATAAATCTCACTAGATTTAATGCACTGTGGGTTAATCGTGATAAGTGGTTGGATTTCCTCCTTTTTTTTTTTTGATTCAGATTGCCTTTAGTCTGTCGCTGGTGGCGTGTAGCTTTATGAACTTTTCTGTTTGTTTTTTAAGCGTCAGTGTTTTTTCCTCGTAGTGCTGCTGCTGTTTGCATTAAAGATGTCGGGTCTCGCCGCTGTAATTTCCACATTCCAGCTCATTTTTCACGACTTTCTCATCTCATCTGTGGCTGTTCCTCCATTCCAGGCGTTGGAAAAAAAAAAAAAAACCCGCATGGGATTCAGTGTTTTCTTGCTCAGACTATTTTCAGATTTCATCCAGATCAAGACGTATTTAATAAAAATAAAAAATCAGACGTGATTAGCTTTAAAGTTATGCAATATATTTTTTTTTAATCTGGAGCGTATTTTCTGGAACTAGACCTGCTGTCCATCAATAATCCTGATAATCCTGTACAAACTCTGGATGTATCAGTTTCTCAATTAAAGATTCCAACTTTTGACTGACTTCCAAACACAAATGTCTTCGGTTTCTGCGTTTATCTTTCAGTTTCATTCTGACGCTTTGCTGCTTCAGCACCAAAAACAACAGGAAACAGAACTGATTTAAAGGAAAAACACCCAGATTATGTGATAGATTTATGTAAAATATACAAGAGAAATGAGTACAACAATACAAATATTTGAATTCAGAATAAATCAGTCCGTTTGGAGGCTGTTGAGTAACGTTTGAGAAATTGTGCTGATGGCGCTGAATGTGGAGCTGTCAGGAAATGACTGAGCGAAGTCTTTGCCTTCCTCTATGCTGGCGCTGAGGAGCGGATCCAACGGTACCGAACCTGAAACCACAACGTCTGTCAGAACCAGAGCACCAGAATCAAACCATCAGGAAACTTTAATTACATTTCAGAAACGTTTAAGTTCCACTGATGGCATCATTACCAACCTGCAGAAATGAAACTAATCTACTGATCAGTGTAATTTCATTTTGTTTACAGCTGAGGTCCAAATTAAATTACAAACTCTAAATACCTTGAACAAAAACAGAATCTCCAAGGAGTTTGATCCGTATATTTTACTGACGTAACATGAACATTTAAAGAATTACCAAATTATTGGTAAAACCCGTCCGTTCTACACTCTGCTTCGTACAAAATGTCTGGATGAATGAGAAACGGTTGGTTGATGGAGGATTGTCTTTTTCAACAAAGCAACCAGCGATAAATCCAGCAACTTGAAAAGAAAAGAAAAAACCTGGAAATAAATACTTTTTTTTTCTTTTCAAAAAACCAGCAAGAAATAAATGTCTTTTTTGTGGGAGGAATCGGGAGGACGGCAAAAAGAACTAGGGACTTTTTCTTATGAAAAGCAACAAGTTGCACAGAAACATTAAGATGTCTCAGAGTTCATCTGCCAAAAAACCTGATTTGGGGTTTAGTTGCTCCTTGTGGTCAACATTCATGCTTGATTAGTGAATCACCACAACAATAAAATCTGATCAAACGTTGTTCTTCTGGAAACAGTAAAACTATAAATGTAATTTATCATTTCCATGGCAAAATTACGAGTTTTGTGTGGTTAATAATTCAGACCTTAACTATAAGCTTCTCGCTGCACCTGAACGTGATCAACCATTTTAACAGTATGGACTTTACACTGCAGGGTTTTTGTCGCCATCTTGTGGCTGTTAGTTGAAACTACAAGCAGCTGAATTCTATCTGACCCACCTAGAAACACGGATCCGGTCAGTTTGGCCAGTTCTTCACCGCCACCCTTTGAGAAAATGTTGCTGCATTCCTGTAGCAAAGAAGCACCATTTCATCAACACACATTCCAGCTTTTCCATATTCCAATATTTATATGACTTCATATGTAAACTAATGATCAGTCATGTAATTATGGTTTATTAACCAGGATTACTTACGGAGCAGTGAGGACAAACAAAGCCACTCATGTTTTCTACAATTCCCAGGATCCGAACTCCGGTTTTCTTACAGAAAGTGATTTCTCTCCTCACATCCCCTGTAGACACGGCCTGCAACCAAAACAGGAAGGGAAATAACATGTAAAGCATTTCCAACATTTGTTTTCATCACTGGAATCCAAACAGAAAAGAAACAGCTGCAAAGACCAGCGGAAACGATACGAAATAATGAAATTCTGGCTTTTCTTTCCACTTCATTCGTGTGAAACTCAGTTTAATCTCTACCTGAGGAGTGGTGACCAAAACGGCTCCGTCCACTTTATGCTTTTTAAGGTTTTCCAGCACAGCCAAATGCTCGTCCGACGTTCCCGGCGGCGTGTCGACCAGCAGCACGTCCAGCTCTCCCCACGCTACGTCCGACACAAACTGGCCAATCAGAGCTGGCGGAAAGAGAAACACTCAGCCCAGGAACTCAGCCGCAAATCATGACACACAACAACTTGTCCTCTCTAATTTTATCCGTCTACGATCAAACCCACCTCTCACCCTCCCAGAAATTATGCATTTTTATTCTTAATCCACTCAGAAGAAATGATTTCATTGTATGTTTACAAAGATCATATTATCTAGAGGACAAAAACACATTTCAAATAAGGTAACACACAAACTAACATATTAGAAATACTGTGCGCGTAACTAGCATTTTACTAATGGGTAAAATCTGTTAGCAACTGAAAAATTCAAAATGGTCGTCAAGAAAAATTTATTTTTGCTCTAAATTTGCCAATATTTCTCACAGATTTATTATTTTGTTGTCGAATTAAACTTTATTACACCCACAGAAAACAGATTTACTGGTAAAGTTTTCCAAGATGGTCATAATGCAAGATTTTAAGGAGAAAATGTGGACATTTCTGATTTTTAAATGTTGAAAAAGTTGTGTCTGATCGGATGGTACCGGTTTTCTTCGGGCCTCTCCACACCACGGCTTCATCCGGGTCTTCCATCAGGAAACCGATGGACATCAGAGCCAGACTCTTCTGAGCGTCTGTGTAGACTGGGACCCATCCTGAGTCGCACTGATGCACCTCCGGTCGGCCGACGCTCAGCATGCGGGGGATACTGGGCCCACAAAGGTCAACGTCAAGAATCCCAACCTGAACAACATGGAGGTTCATCAGCGCGTTAGCTTATAATAAAAACCCAGAAATAAACAATGAACTCTGAAAATTTCTAGCAAAAGTAAAGAAATCTCTGATTTTGAAAAGTGGAAAATTTTCTAGAAAAAAAAATCTGAAATTTCCAAGATTTTCTTGACATTTGCTTCAATGAATCTCACATTTTCTGAGTATTTTTCTGTAAATTTTTTGACTTTTCAAACTTAGAAAGTTTCAAGTTAAAAAAAAAAGTCAGCAATTGATCTCAAAATTTCTGAGTTTCTTTCAAGTAAATTTTGGACATTTCAAACTTAGTAATTTCCAAGTTTTTTTCTAAAAAAAATTTTCCAGTAAATTTTGGACATTTCAAACTCTGAAGTTTCCAAGTTTTTTCTAGAAAATGTCAGAGTTTTACCAGTAGAGGAGATGGTCTGGTCTGCAGAACTCACCTTTTTGCCTGCATGCCTCAGAGCCAAAGCTAACTCTGTGGTGATGGTGCTCTTTCCAACACCTCCTTTTCCCGACAGAACCAAAACAACATGGCGAACCTGGGCCAAACTCCCCTCTAACATGAAATAAAGACACAGACATCGTCCATAATCAATGTCAACCGCGATAAACTGTATATTTAGTTATATAAAACATATCACAAGCAAGAGTTTAATAATTAATCACTGGTTAACGAACACTAGCATGAACGTAGCTAATGAATTCCCCTTTTTTCAGCAAAAACTATCAACTTTATATTAAGAAGGTAGTGAGAAGAGAAACTTTTGCAGAGTTAGCTTTAGCTAGCAGCTCAGTGAAGTCCCCATTCAGCTACATTTTAATACGTAAATATATTCAGTTATTGTGACAATAAACAAGCTGTAAGCAGAGATAAATCCTCAGTTATTGTTTATTGTCTTTCCATTGTCATTCACCTACCATTAGTCTGGTCCATACTTCAGATGATGGAGCTAAAAGACGCACACGGTCGGCAGAGAAACAACAATAACTTCCGTTGTCGTCACGCACCAATCACATGCCGCAGAAGCGCATAAGTCCCGCCTCCTTCTGCAACGTAACCGGATGTCTTTGTTACTGCGACAAGAAAATTATTATATGGTTATTTTTGTTCCTTGATGAATTTTTTGCTTGTCATTTTATTTTAATTTATTTTTGAGTGACATTAAAGCAGATAGAATGTACTTTGACTTTTAATGTTACAATTACGAGATAAAAATACGAGATCAAAAATACTTTATTGAGCCCAAAGGGAAAATAAGTAAATAAACATACAATTAAAAATCATAATTCTGACATAAAACCTCATAATTATAAGATAAATAGTTGTATTTTTGGGTGTAACAACATCAGGTGAAGTTCTAAAAGTATTCAAAATAGATATGATTTAGATATGAAGACATAGGAGCTCGTTTTATGTTTATAATTCCTTAATATTGATAATAATATTGGAAAATGTCCTGCTATAGGTACAGTAATCTGCCAGTGAAACGTTTCCATCAATATTAAGGAAATATTTATTTAAAACAAGCTTCTGTAACTTCCCGGAAAGTTAATTGTAAGTTAGTTTTGTCTTATTTAAATGTACTGATATATTTGCTCCAGAAACTAGAGCAAAATTACTTGGTAAGATTTTTTTCTTTGGTTATTTTGCTTGTTTTATTTGCCTAAAGTGCTCAGGTGAACATTCATCACTCTATTACGAGAATAAAGTTGTAGTATAATTTCATTCTCATAATTTAAGTAGTGTGGTCCTAGTACACTGTCATGTAAAAATGTCATGTTAAGCGAAAAAAAAAAATCTCCCAGTGGAAGTAGTACTCTTTAAAATCAATGTTAAGAAATGATTGACTTAAAACAAACTCCTATATCTTGCTAGAGTTACTTGGACTATCCATCCATCCATCCATTTTCTGAACACCCTTGTCCCTCAGTGGGGTCGGGAGGGGTGCTGGTGCCTATCTCCAGCTAACGTTCCGGGCGAGAGGCGGGGTACATCCTGGACAGGTCGCCAGTCTGTCGCAGGTTACTTGGACTAGAAAGTAGATAAAAAAAATCCTTGGTAAGATGTTGTGTTTTTGCAGTTTGTCTTTGATCTGCACCATATATAATTGTAGAAAAGCAAACCAAACTAAATAGTATGTAGTATGTAAATAGTATTAAATAATCTGCCAGCGGAACTAGCCTGGGTTGCTAGGCAACGGGCTGGGCTTGGCTGGCGTTGCTAGGTAACGGAGCCAGTTGAACTAGAACTTTTCCCCCAATATTAAGGAATTATTGACTTAGAACAAGCTGCTATATCTTGCTAGAGTTACTTGTAAGTTACTTTAGTCTCATTTCAGGTGTGCTAATATATTTGCAATAAAAGCTAGATAAGAAAAATAAGATTTTGTGCTTTTGGTTATTCTGCTAGTTTTCTTCAGCCTGCAGGCCTCAGGCCAGCAGCCGTCACATGGCGAGCCTTGAATCAGCTGCAGATCAGACTCAGAGGAAATCAAGAAGGAAAAGAAGGAGTCCAGTCATCTAACGGACAGTAACTCCTCCTCTGCCTGGTTCTGATCCAATAGGAGCGCGGTGGGGGTGTGGACGGGTTCTGTTTACTTCTGCCCTGCAGAAAGTGGGACAGACTGAAGGCTGCAGCTGTCACACCAACAGGGATCCACATGAGCCTCTGCAGCACAACATTCAGGGAGACCTTTGTAAGGTAGGAACAAGATCTGTATAAATGTATTTCTGAATTTGAAGCTGGTTATTTAACCAAAGAAGTTACAAATCTGGAGTTTATAGTTCAGAAACAGCAGATAATAGTTTGTTGAAGAGAATTGGAGCATGGCAGCTGATGGCATTCAATTTGAAATAGAGGAACTAAAGGAAGGAAAAACAAATGAACACGTCACACCAGGAGTGAACAAGTTTGGCTTTTCCATCATGAGAGGTGGGCAGAAAACCCACAATTATATTCAAGTAAGAGCAGCACTACTGCAACTTATGTCTACTCAAGTAAAACTCAAAAGTACCCGCCCAAAAAATTACTAAAGTAATAATAAAAAAGTATTTGGTAAAAGAACTGAGTAACTGATCAAATTATCAATCACTTATTGTTCAGAAATTGCATAACTAGGTGGACCAAAATATGAAGTTTAGTGAAATTTTTTAAATTATTTTAAGAACCTAAATGATGATAATTCAGATAAGTAACAAAAAATAGCAAAATCAGAGAACTGGAATTGCTTGATTTCATTTTAATCTTTCTATTAGTGTTTCTTACATTTGTTGGTGCGGTGGTGTTGTTGCCTTTTTGGCTGTGCAGCTTAAACATCGTCGTTCTGCGGTTTCTGAGTGGATCCGCTCCTCCACCAGACCTTCAGATGCCGGCTCGGTATTTAGGGTAAGGCCCAATTAAAGGGAGACCTGCTCCAGACTGACTAATCTAAATTAACTGCAATCGTCTCCTGCACCTGCTTGGACAGGAAGCGACCAGCTGCTGCTCAGGTCTGGCGTTAACACGGCATCAGGTCCAGGCCGCAGCGCCGCGCTGCAAAAACACAACGTCTCACACCGTTAGTTTATCTGGTTTCTACTGCAAATGTCTTAGTACGCCTGAAATAAGACAAAACTAACTTACAAGGACTTTTTCAGCAAGAAATAGGAGCTGGTTTTGAGTGAATAATTCCTTTATATTGATGAAAAATGTATTTTTTCATCCATATATTATAAATTTTCACCTATATGAGAAAAATACGACGGAGTATTAAGGCCATACTGAGAAAAAATTAAAAAAATGTAATTACAAGAATAAATCTGCATGAGAACAAAGTCATAATGTGACAATAAAGCCAAAATATTATGAGAATAAAGTCGTAATGATGTAACAATTAAGTCATAATACTAAAGTCTTTAGTGTGACTTTACTGTCGTGATATTATTTTAAAAATTTACTTAGTGTGGCTCTAATTCTCTGCCATATAAAATATTTTTGCTATAAATGAAATAATTTGCCAATGGAATTAGTATATTTTCCTTGTGTTTGCAGAATATTTTTTTTTATTTTAAACATTGTAGTCGGTGGCTGGTGCCTGTAAAATCCCTTCTCCAGGAGCAGAACTCAACACATTATCATAGTTTAAAACAATTAAAGAAATACTAAAATTATATATTATGACA
>NW_015112863.1:589122-605311 GCF_001443285.1 Poecilia latipinna | reverse complement strand
TAAATGTATTTGCACTAAACTTAACTTGGTAAGGTTTTGTGTTTTTGCAGTTATAAGTCATAAAAGCAGCAGTAGGAGCCGATCAGCATTGCATTTGAAGCAAATAATTTCAGGAATTATTGACATCATAAAGTAAATACATCATAAAGTTTTTGATTTTAGAGTTAAAAACGCAGCAGTTGTTTGTTTGTGGTGATTGAATCAGCAGCTGCTTTAAAGATAATGAAAACAGTGAATGATTCAAAGAGATCCGCGTCATTTCGGCGCATTTAAATGATTTACAACGTCACAATTTGAGTTTTTGTCTTTGTCAGAGTACCAGCAGATAAACACAGTCATTCAAAGAGAAATAAGACTTTTTCAGCGTATTTCATTTTCTTGTTGCGAACTGGACCGCAGGTTCTTGAACTGCGAAAACTATCAATATTCCGCTAATGTCGAAAAAAACCTTTCGTAATTGCATCTTAAGTAAGATGCGCAATTAAAATCACGCTTGAATACGTTTGTTTACGTGATACGTCATTAAAAAACATGACGCAATCTTCCTCCAACTACTGCCTGTCCTGTTCTTCTTCGTGGTTTGCGCCAACTCCAACATCCGGTTCCTTATCGTGTGAATCGGAAAAAGTGTTTCTATTGCAGTTTTATTAAATAAGCTGAAAGAAAAGAAAAAAAAACACCCTAAACCTTTAATCGAAAACTTATTTTTTCTAAACTGCCGTGTTCATTTTCTAAATGTCAAATCGCGAAAATGGAAACGCAGGTCGTGCTGAAACTCCTCCGTCTTAAAGAGACAGTGTGAAACTGATGCATCACCGAGTCCAGTTTCTGCATTAACATGTAATTATAACAATCACAAGTTCTGGTTCCCAGAAATGAACATGTTTTGATCCGAAATGTGTGAATTATGTCTTCCTGTTATCTTGTTCAGATGCATTTATTCATATTTTTGTTTAATTATTTTCAAACTTTACTTTTAACACTTCGTTCAGCATCTAAAGCAGAAAACATTCAACAAACTTTGGTCCAATTTAAAATCCAGGGAAAGGAAATCTGATAGTTTAGATGCCAAACCGAGTGATGAGGGTTTTTTTTTTTTTTTTTTTTGTGAAATAAATGTAAACTGTGATTTAAAATAATCTATTTTTAACCCTCCTATTAGCATCTTTTTGATTCCTTTTAAAGGTTTATTTACAAAATCAACACACCAAGTCAAACCAAATAACTGCCTAATTTAGAAATGTTCAACATTTAATCTCTGGAGTTTTATTATAATTATTATTTCCAGATGTTTTGTGTTTAATTCTATTTATAAAATGTTAATTTAGGAGAATCAAGTCCAAGTATTTATAAGTATTGCATAAATGTTTGTTCAGATTTATATAAAAAAGTGAAATAGTCCTGCACTGCTTGAACAAGAACACAACATCTTTAAAAAATACTTTCTGTAAAATGATTGTGATTTAGTGACAAAATATTCACTTGGTTGGGTTTTATTTTCTGTTTTCATTCCTCATAAATCATGAAATAACAGCAAAACTCAAAATCTTACCAAGTATTTTAGATCTAGTTTCTGGAGCAAATATATTAGTGCAGCAGAAATAAGATAAAAACTTTATCAAGAAAGAGGAGCTGGAGCTAATCACTTAATATTGATTTTAATAAAGCGTTTTACATTTTAAATTATTTCACTTAAGATATTTATAAGGGAAATAATCTGCCGATGGAACTAGTGTTTATTTTAAATATTAAGGAATTACTGGCTTAGAACAAGCTCCTGTATCTTAATGAAAAGTTAATTGAAAGTTATTTTTGTTTGATTTCAAGAGTATCAAGATATTTGCTCCAGAAACCAGACCAAAACTATTTGGTAAGGTTTTGTGTTTTTTTTTTTTTCAGTCCATTGTGTTACTTCATAATTTATGGGGAATAAAAACAGACAATAAAACCAAACCAGGTGGATATTTTGTCACTAAATATCCGTAATTCTTAGCAGGAGCCATAATATCAGTGTTTTGTTTTAAAACCAAACATTTCCAGGCTTTGGCTAAACATGAGCATAAATATTTGTCCTGTTGCTAAATGGGACGGAAACAGGAGAACGAGCCTGGATCAGTTTAGGACGTGTTGCAGCTGCATGCTGTCTGCAGGACAGGCCTGCAAAGCCAAACGTCAACAGGCAGCGCTGGTGGCCTACTTAGAGCCGCTAGACAGGTTCAGGAGACATTTCAGGAAAAAGACAGGCGTGGTTCTTCTTCAAATCCCATCCGTTTTAGGGCCGCTGTAGATATGAAAAAAGAAGAGTTTCTGCCAAAAACATCTGAAATTTTGAGACAAAGCTGAGAAATTTTACAGAAAAATTAGGAAATTTCTGAGTTTTAAAAGTCAGAAATTTGCTAGAAAAACTTCAGGAGGTTTTGAAATTAATCTTAGAAATTTTCTAGAAAAAAAAAAACATTTCTTAGTTTCAAGTAAAAAAAGTTCAGGCTTTAAAAAAAAGTTTTTTTCCAGTAAATTTCCAAGTGTTTTTTGTAAATTTTTGTCTTTACAAAATTTGAAATTTTAGTCTCAAAATCTTAGATTTTCTTTCTAGCAAAACGTCAACTTTTCAAACTCAGCAATTTCCACGTGTTTTCAAGAAACTTCTGAGATTAACGGCAACATCTCAGATTGTTTTCTAGCAAGATTTTAACTTTTCAAGCTCTGAAATTTCAACATTTTTTCTTGAACATTTCTGAGCTTAATCTCAAAATTTAAATGTTTTTCTAGCCATTTTTGACTTTACAAACTAACAAATATAGTAGTTTTTTAATTAAATGTACTATTTCCTGGCAGAAATTCACTTCTCTTCCTCCTGTGCCTGCAGTGGCCATAACAGGCATTTATATGCAAGTTAAATATAAGCAAAACCCAAACATTGTCTCTGTCCTGGTTCGGTGTCCTCTGCTGCAGAGGCCCAGTCTGTGACGTGCCAGCAGGTCAGAGGTGACACGGCGTCCAGCTCGGTCGCCAGCTGGTCCTCAGGTTTTATGTTGGCCTTCTGCAGAGCCGCCATGCTGAGAAGAAGCCGGAGCGGCAAAACTCGACATGTGGCCTGGAGCGAAACCCGGCAGGACGCAGATGTCATGGCAGCTGCCGACAGGGAGGAGTGGGACAGCCAATCAGTGACTCAGGTGAGGCAGCAGAGGAAAACATGCTAAATAGGGAACATTTCTTTCAGCTTTTCCATTATTTGAATTTGAAAAATATTGTTTTGCACAACATAAAGTTGTGCAAAACAATAAAACAGACTGGTGGCCACACTTATGCAAATGCACTAATACCATAGCTGGGTAGTAACTAGTTACATTTATTTAATTACATGAGTAACTTTAAAAAAAACTTTTAGGAGTATTTTTATTATGCTGCACTTTTTGCTTTCAGTAATTTTATTTTGAAGTATCTCTACTCTTTTACTCTTACTTGAGTAAAATTTCTGGATTTTCCTCCCACTGAATGTTTTAACTAAAAACTCACCAGACACAGAGTCACACCTGCAGGTTTTGTTGTTAAAAAGTTCACGCAGTAGTTCGGGTTTGAACCCGGAGCCTGCAGGGACACAACAAACCTGTTTCTTACTCTTCTGTTGGATTCCTGCCTGTTGGCAAAATCACAAAAATGCTGAATGCAAGCCTGAATCTGCTCTGCTGGGACGAACACCTTCAGACTCACATCGAATTGTTTGTTTCTCTCCAGATCGGCGACCTGGACTCTGACATGGATCAGCTGGTTGGAACCGGAGCCGGAGAGGTTGTGGTTCTGCCCTTTGCTGCACTGGGGAAGCGGGAATCATTCTCCATCTGTGAGCCGCAGGAGGAGCTGAACCCGAGTTTATGGGCCGCTGACGACAGGGAGGAGGACCAGGGTGAGCCGCACTGCAGAAAACCAGCACTGAGCATGTAAACAAAGCTGGAACACAAAACTCATGATTTATTCAGCTAAATGTGTTTTTACTCACCATATCTCACTCCATCTGTCTGGACGTCATTCAGTTTATGCTAACATAAATGGATTTGGAGCATTTTACTCCTTTTGTTCAGGAGGATCACAATAACACATTTTACTGGATGATAACATGATAGATGTTATTGCAATAAACGATAATTATGTCACTGCAGAGTTGGGTAATAAATAGTTATATTAAATCAATTACCTTTACATGAATAACTTGTTTTATTCTTTTTTTTACTTTTAGGAGTATTTTACTATGCTGTACTTTTAATAAAATTACTAAAGTAATTTAATTATGAAGTATTTTTACTCTTACTTGAGTAAAATTCCTGAATTTTCTTCCCAGTGAATGAAAAACAAACATCTTTTAACCAAAACTTCACCAGACACAGACCTGCAGGTTTTGTTAGTTTCATAAGTTTTTTATTGTAAGAAATTGAATTGGAACATTTTTTTTGGTCTGATTTTATTTTTTTGTTAGTTATCTGAATTATCGTCATTTTGGTTCTTAAAATACCAAAAGTTTGAATTAACTTTATATTTTGGTCCATCTGATGATGTAATGTTTAACTTTTAAGATAATCTGATCAGTTACTCAGTTCTTGAGGAGCAGTGACGCACGGTGAGGTTCATAGCTGGTGAGGCACCGACTTAATTATAACCGGATTTACAAATCTAGACCCCTGAATGTTATTGTTTACTTAAGGAAATTTCGCGCATGGTACAATGCTGGAGGGCAAAAAGATTATTCTTTAACATGTGATGCTTTGCCGCGCCGCCGCCGCAGAATAATGCCGTTATCTCAATCTAACTTAGACATGTAATATTATTAATTACGTGCTGTGCTTAACAGCAAAGGGAGAAACCGTTAAGTACATCTCAAAACCATGTCTAATCACAAAATTTCAAGTAAATTATTTCTTATTAGACGAAGCTCAGAGCACTAAATGTTTCCAAAGTTAGCAAAAATGCTACATAGCTAAACAAAAAATTAGCTTCTCTATTAGCGGATTAGCAGAAGTGTGCCCAAAATTTGGGCATAAATAAATTAGAAGATTTGAAATTGTTTAACATTTAACTTTACGGTTTTTAAAGTTGCAGTATCGTGTAAAATCACTTTTTAAAACTTTTCATCAGATTATAATGTTATTCCCTCATCAAAAACAAGATATTTTTGTACAGTTCTGGTTTAATTTGTGCTCCTCAGTTCATATTTTCCTGTCAGCGATTAATCGATTACTAAATTAGTTAAGGATTATTTCATTTACTGATTAATCACGATTAATCCGATTAATTGTTTCAGGTTTAAATAGAATCCTTATTAAATCTTGCGCATTCTTCTCATTAATGTAACACATTTGTGTCTTAAATAATTCGTAGACCTCCGTTGTAGTGGAGCTCTGGTTTTGAGAACTGGTAGAATAAAACGCGTTCTTCTTCTTCTCTTCTCAGTTTTTGACTGGGTTTGGGACGAGCGCTGCAAGTCGTCCGGCGCCTCCCTGAGCTGCAACGACAGGAAGGTGAGCTTCCACTCGGACTACAGCTGCGGCACGGCCGCCATCCGCGGCAACAGGGAGCTTTCAGAGGGCCAGCACTACTGGGAGGTGAAGATGACTTCTCCTGTCTACGGAACCGACATGGTCAGTTTCTTTAAATCGGTTAAAATCTGAACCTAGTTCGTGTATGGACCCGATCCCGCCCCATTTCCCTGCAGGGGGGGAAAAAAACTGCTAGCAGACAGATGATGATTAGCATATGTTTTAGTTGTCAAATTGTCGATGTAACGCGCTAAATCTAAGTGTACGCCTGATATTTAAAATGTAAATGGACGCAGGGCTTTGCTACTAATTTTCTACACTATTACAACTAGATAACAAGGTCCGGAAAGACTTTTAACTAAGAAAAAATAGCGAGGGAGAGGGAAGTAGGTCAGTTATGCTAGCTTGACAACCGTAACATGTAGATGTGATGTGTAATTAGGTGTTTTGGTTCAGTTAAAAATCGTTTAAAAAGGCGACCTACACACAGTGGCGCAACTGCACATTATTCAGGTGGATGCGAAAACATAAATCCCTCTGCGCCTCTGCCTACACACCAACTCTGACAGATCATCACTACTGCAGGTGTTTAAATTAGCTAATCAACCGCCGCTGTGTTAGCTTAGCTAATAGCAGGGTAGCTAATCTACCACAGCGATCAGTTATTAATAATATTAGGTATTAGATGATCTGTTGACACAAAATCCCAATAATGTGACTCTATATGAAAACTTTTGCAAGACGCTGAATACTGATTTATCTTCTGTCTGTTCTCTGCAGATGGTTGGGGTCGGAACCTCTGAGGTGAACCTGGATAAGTTCAAGTTCAGCTTTGGCAGCCTGTTGGGCCACGATGAGGACAGCTGGGGCCTCTCATACACAGGTTAGACCTCTTCCTGTTCAAATGTCTGGATTTTTACCTCTATGAGCCAATTTTAAACCAAAAACGATGTTTGTTTGAAGGTCTGCTCCAACACAAAGGAGACAAAGTGAAGTTCTCCCCTCGGTTCGGTCAAGGCTCGGTCATAGGAGTTCACCTGGACACCTGGCACGGCACTTTGACCTTCTACAAGAATCGGCACTGCATAGGTAACGGTTGAAGAAAGCAGCCATTGTAGCTCTGATTTAAGGTTTAAATGGCATAAATAACGGGGGACGGTCTGCTGCCGTAGCAAAATGGTTCCCGTCTTTATGAAACTGAAATATGAACCAGATCAAATGTGGGGTTCCTCAAGGCCACGTAGTCGGGCCACTTTTATTCAGTATATCAGAGACACCATCCCAGACTCGTTAAGAACTGCAGCATGTCTTAATGATATGCAGAGCCGGCCCAAAGCGTAAGCAAAGTGTGTTAAAATGCTTGAATCTGAAGAAAGGCTACAGATCTAGAGCTTTAATATTTGTTTACTGTGAAATCTATCAAATTTAATTCAGTCGCTTCAGCAGTGGTGAACACCGCCAATGCTAATATTGTTACAATATATTAGTTACCTAAAAATGCATTTTTACCTAAAAATGCTATATATAAAGTTACAAAGTTATTTAATACACATATTACTGCCCCTCTAAATGAATTGGAAAGTTGGATTTTGTTAAAGTGCAAAGAGTAATCTCTGTAGCTTGATTGTTCTGTTAGCATAGCTGCATAAAGTTATTGTTTACTTTGGTAGTTTCAGTGTTTGCTGTGTTTGGTCTCTGTTCCTCTGAATAATTTATGAAGCTAAACACATAAATGCCTTGCTTACAGGTGTGGCTGCTACCAGGCTGCAGAGCAAGAAGTTCTACCCCATGGTTTGCTCCACGGCCGCTAAGAGCAGCATGAAGGTGGTGTGCGCCTGCTTCGCGCCGACCTCCCTGCAGTACCTCTGCTGCGCCCGGCTGCGCCAGATGTTGCCCAGTTGCCCTGATGTGGTCGACGCGTTGCAGCTGCCTCCGGGCCTGCGCACCGTCCTGCAAAGTCAACTGGACTGGGTGTTCGCCCTCAGCAGCGGCCCAGACCGGTCCGAGGACGATGACTGTATGCAGACAAGCGTGCCTTCCAGCCCAAGTGCCTGCGCCGAGCCGGCGCCTCAGGATCGGCCCGCAGCATGCCACTGTCCGCCGACTCCGCCGAGCAGCGACTACGACAGCTGCTGCTCTGACCCGGAGGATTATCAGTGCAAACGATGCCGCTGGACGTGACCCACTTGCGTTTGTGCTGCAAAGCTTATTCTACTTCTGCCATGTCAAATTTCACTACACTGCAAAAACACAAAATCTTAACAAGTATTTTTGGTCTAGTTTCTACTGCAAATATCTTAGTTCACTTGAAATGATTAAAACTAACTTACAAGCAACTTTTCAGTAAAATACAAGAACTTGTTTTCATAAGTCAATAATTCATTAGTATTGATGAATAATTACTAGCTCCACTGGCAGATAAATTAACTTATAACATGGGGAAAAGTCTTGTAAATGAAATAATCTGCCAGTGGAACTAGAACTGGGTTGCTAGGTAACGACTGGGCTTGGCTAGGGTTGCTAGGTAACAGCACCAGTGGAACCAGAACTTTTTCATCATTAAGGAATTACTGACTTAAAATAAGCTCCTATACTTTGCTGAAAAGTTCTTTGTAAGTCAGTTTTGTCTTATTTCAAATGTACTGAGGCATTTACAAACTGGACCTCAAATGCTTTGTAATATTTTGTGTTTTTGCAGTGACTTACCAAAAAACTGATCATTTTTGGTCTAGTTTCTAGTGCAAATATCTTCGTGTACTTGAAAGAAGACAAAACTAACCTAAATGCAACTTTTCAGCAATATAGCGGCTTGTTTTTGTCAGTAATTCCTTAATGTTGATGGAAAAAGTTCCACTGCCAGATTATTTAACGTGTAACCAAACATTTTTCCTTTGACAGGTAAAATAATCTGCAAATTAAACTTTCACTTTGACTTATTAAAACAAACTCCTATATCTTGCTGAAAAGTTGTTTTATTTCAAGTGATATTTGCAGTAGAAACTAGACCAAAAATACTTGGTAACATTTTGTTTTTTTGCAGTGATCTAGTCGATGTTTAACAGCATCCATAGGCCTGTCACCACAATAAAGTTTGCTAGATGCTAAATTATCCCAGAAGTTATTGCGATAAACAATAATATTGTGTTTAAAGACCATTTTCAAGTAATATAATAGCAATAATAATCCAAGAACACATTCTCAAAGTTCAGTAAACTTTAAATTCTGATAAACATTTAACACTAGAACTGGAAGACATTTTAAATATGCAAAATAAATAAACAAAACAACAAATAAAATGAATTATCAAGTTTCTGCAAACAAAATTATCCTTAAAAAAGAGGCTGAGACTTAAACACCAGACTGAAGACTTTTATCAGCCAGAAAGAGAGAAAAGAAAAAAATACTGCAAATGGAAATTATGGAGTTTAATTTGTCCTGTGATTGATTTGTTTATTGCAGCAGGCTTAACCTTCAGCTCCTGTTTCTCTTTATTTGAACATCCTGTTTTAGCCAGTTTGTATTTTTACTTAGATGTTATTTTTATCTTTAAAATGCCACTGCTAATGCCTTTGGAAAAGGCAGGTCGGATTTGAAAAAGCAAACCAGGAAACTTGTTGGTTATTCTCAGGGATAGACTGTTTATAATACTGTAAAAGTCTTTTTTTATAAGTGTGGTTTTTTTATCTGTCTTTGAACTGAATATCAGATGAAAATGTGCTGAAACTGTTTTTCTATTTATTGCTAAACATCTGATTGTGAACTTTCTTACAGTCCTGTAAAAATAAACAGAAAAATAATGAAGTTTTGTTTATAGTTTCAGTTTTTATTCACCAAGTTTTTGTACCTCTTGAACTTTTTCAAATGTTTTTCATATTACAATTACAAACCTCACTGTGTGTTAGTGTTACATTTCTACAAGTGTCTTAAGGCCATAGAAAAGTCCAAATTTGCTTGGAAAAACATTCAGAAATTTTGAGATTAATGTAAGAATTTTTTCAGAACAACTTTTTGACTTTTAAAACTCAAACATTTCCCAGTTTTTTTCCTAGAAAATTTTGAGATTAGATAAGATTTTTTTAGTAAGATCTTGGAAATTTCTGAGTTTCAATTTTTTTTTTTTACTTTCAAACCCAGGCACTTCACAGTTTTTATCTCAAAATGTTCTGAGATCAATCTCAAAATTTATTTTTTTTTCTAGGAAATTTTCAACTTTTCAAACTCAGAAAAAAGGGAGGAAAGAATTTCCGCCAAAAAATCCAGGAAATTTCTATGTACAATGACTCTAATGCTCTGTCATACTTGTTTACATTAAACCAGAGAAGCATTTTCTTTTCCATAAAACTGCTCCATGGTTTCCAGATTGGGCCGATCAGTCCAGAACCAGCTGAGGGTTTTCTGCGGTGAGGCTGCGGTACATTCTGGCTGAAATATCCGGTCCAACTCTTCTTTCTTTCCCTTCTGTTTTCACTGAGAGCCCAGCCAGAATGCTCTTCTTCTCCGTCTCGGAACCGGAGTTCTGGTAAGCCTTCGGGAGACACATGCAAAAGAAAACCGTTACGATCCTCCGAACCTCCGGGGTTTTGCTTCAACGGCGGTTTATTACCTGCAACAGGAGCCGCGGAGACGGGAAGGCCTCGGCCACAGCGGCGGCCACCGCCGGGCTCACCCTGTTCAGCTGCTGGATCTGCCGGACCCAGACGGCCCTCAGACCCGAACCGTCCCTCCCAACCCGGGCCCCGCCGGCCCACGAACCGTCCACGCAGAACGGCAGGTCCGCCCGCTCAGTCAGGAGTCTGTGAGGGGTCAGAGGTTAGTTAGCAACAGAAGCTAACGGGGGAAAAAAACTGAATTCGAGGAAAGATTTTTGTTAACTTGAATAAATAAAAACGATAATTAACGGGGAAATGTACAACTAACTGGAACTCTGTCCTGCGTTTATAAAATTAACTAAAACTTTCTGAAATTGTAATATTCGTTTTTGAAATTATTTTTTAGCCTTTCAAGCTACACTTGAAACGTAAACTGATAGTTTACGACAGCGGTTGGTAAATTACGGCACTCCTTGCGGCTGTTACCATAGACACGCTAGTACGTATTCATTACCTAAACGACGTACAACTTTTTGAATTCTGAACCTAAAAATTATCTAAAGTATAAAGAAACTAAAACTACCACTCTAATGAAAACTAAGCAATATTTAACTAATAAACTAACAAAAACACTCTTAAAACAAATGAATTTAACTGAATTAGACAAACAAAAAGTCAGATTTAAATAAAATAAAGTATAAAGAAAACCCCAAAACTATTTTAACCCTGCAATAAGATGAAAATTTGTTATGGTAAAAATGAAGACGCACTTAGAGGGGCGTTTTGACAAAGCCTTGGTGACGGCGCACACATGGTCAGTGATGTCCTGCCAGCTCTCCACGAAAACCACAGAGATATTTTTATAGAGCTGAAGGTAAACAAGAACCTAGGAAGTACTGAAGAGGATTAGTGTCAAAACAAAAATTTGTAAAAGTCTTACATTTTGCTCAGAATTATAATTCTGTGTCAGTCTATGTCAAAATCCAAATAAATAACCCAAAATTCTTAGGTGCTTGTCAGTTATGTGGCTAGTATGTGAAAATAATCATATAACTTGCACTTTATCTTCACAGAAAGCCTGTCCCAAATTTATTTGGTTAATTTGAGTTTTAAAACTATATTCTCCTGATGACATATGAACAATTTAAACAATTCTGATTCTGATATTTATGTCGGAATTCTAAAGAAAAAAAAAAGAACAGAATTCTAAGAAAAATTCAAAATTCTGAGAAAAAGCCAAAATTCTGAGTTTACAGTCAGCTTTCTGAGAAAGAACAGGAATTCTGAGAAAAAAAGTCTGATTTATTTAATTTTCTCAGTGGTCCCAATCCCTTTCTGTAAAAGTTCAATCCTGTGAATATTTAACGAGCTCAGAAAAACTAGAATCCTCAAACAGCAAACAAACCTCCTCCACATCCTGATCCTTCATCCCCAGTTTGGTCCGCAGCATCTGTTCTGGAAAATATTCCTTCATCCTGTTGGGAAAACCAGGAATGCTCGCATGAAAACGGATCTAATATGGAAATAAGTTAAAAATTACAATGGTCTATTAGGGCCACTGTAGATCGAAAGAAATTAGTAAATTTCCCCCAAATCACTTTTAGATTAATTTTTAGATTAATCTCAGAAATTTCCTGGGAATAAACTGACCAGTGATACGACTCAAAGTCCGTCACCAACATGGTGACCACCTTATTCCGGTTGAGACACTGCAAGAGGGGACTGAGGACCGTCCCCGTCTCCTCCCCATCGCTGTCCACCATCTACAGTCCAGAGTGGGGACAGCATGGCATCAAATGCATCTCCATTCAGACGTTTTTACACTTTTAGGAGCTTCATTACTTCTTTAACGGAGATCACAATGTCCACAAAGTCAGCAAGAGTCAAGACCAGAACCATCTGCTCCTCCTCCACACGGGCCTGACCGTCTTCTGCCTGCTGGGAAGTGTACAACTTTGTCAATGATGTAAAAACAACCCCATGATTTCGCAATTGTGGTATTAAATAAACACAATTAAAATCACGTGAAAACGACAAGTCATTACAAAACATCACCCTCTAACTACTTCCTGTTGAGTTCTTTATAGTTTCTGCCAGTAGCAATATCCAATTGTTGATCAATGGACTTGTGTGATGCAAAAAAAGTGTTTCCTTCACAGTTTTTTAAAATAAACCAATTTTGATATGACCAAATAAAAAACACCTCTTTCTAACGCAAAAACTTTTTATTCAAAAATTTCTTTTTTCCCCAAATTTGAACATTTTCATTAAGCAAATTTATTTTCGGAATTCCAACTTTCAGGTCAATGGAAACCCAGGTACTGACCTGAATGGACTTTTGGTGTGAGGCGGGAGCATCCTACCTGAGGCAGATCTCTGGTCCAGGTGATGCTGCGAGACAAACGCTGGCTCTCAACACTGAACCTCCACTCCAACATGGCCAGGGTGTCCAGCAAAATGTCTGAGCCGTCATGTTGGAGAAGGGCTGCGGAGGTCAAAGTTAGTTTTTACACAATATTTACAACTGAGTTGAGTTTATTGCAGAAAACCACAAGTTAAACTTTAATATTCATAGAGCAGAGAGAGAAGGAGGAGGAGCGGTGCATAGAAGGCGGGGCTAACCCCACCCAGGCGTTTTGGACATCTGAAAGGTTGCCATGGAGATTAAATGATTTCTCAAACATGCATGAAAGATTCAAGGCAATTCCCCAGGTATGTTTCTGATGAGTGAATAATATTAAAACATGATGTAAAACTCAACATAGTTGATTTTACAGGATACTGCCTCTTTAAAATCTTAAAAGCTAAATAATTAAAAAAATCTTCTAATTTATCTGCTGAAACCCAGTGGTGAGCACACTTCAGCTAACAATGGAGCAAATTTTTTGGTTTAGCACTTTAGCATTTTTTGTTAACTTTGAGAACGTATAGAGCAGATAGCTTCCCCTAAATTCATTTTTCAGAATAAATTTTAAAGGGCAATTTACTTGGCTGTTTTGTAAACTTCCACTAGAATAAAGTACAACATCTTTGTTAAAGTTTTGGTTCTTTATAATTAAGAATTCTTTAAGTAGTTAGCTGCTTATATTTACGCTCTCACTTTGAAGTCTGTATATATAACAGTTTGTTTCCTCTTGATCCGAAATGATAAACGTGGACTCTCAACACGTTTCTATAAATCACTGAAATAAATAAACTTGTCAGTGATATTTACTGAGGCGACCTGATGAATTAACCGCACAGACATTGATGGATGGAATCAGAATGTCCGACAGCACCTAAACGCATCACTCCGTACCTGGGTCTACACAGACAGTCAGGCTCTTGATGCAATTCTCTGGCCGGAGGCTCTTGAGGGTCTCCGCCGCCTCTCTCCTCCGCTGCTGCTCCCGCTTCCTTTCCTCCTTCTCCCGGGCTCTGGCGGCTCTCTGCCGCTCCCTCTCCTCCTTCCGCTCCTTGGCTTTCAGCCTGGCCTCCTCAATCTCCTCCCTGCTGCGGCGTTTGCGTGCCGGGCTCGGGGTGCCGCCGGATGCCTCCGGAGCAGATAGAGCGACTCTAGAGTCACTTTTAGCCGGTGAAGACGGCAGATCTGTGGGTTTTTCCTGGGAGCTGAGAGCCTCCGGTTCTCCTCTGCTGTCTGTTGTTTCTTTTTGATAGCTTTCATCGCGGTTTAATTCTGATTTCAGGTCGTGATCGCTGTCCTCTGATTCAGAAATCTCCCATGTTATAGCTCTGCGCAGGACAGACATTTCGTTTTTAAAGCAGAATCTGCATTCGTTAGCGTCTATGTTTGTTTAGCCGCTACGGAGTCAACCGAGGGACAAACCATCTAAAATGCGATACACCATTTTCTTCTTTTTTTTTTTGCAGTTGGTCAGAGCGATTAGTGGAGTGTGGATCGGGATATAAAAATATTTACCAGAATAAATAAGTAAATAAATTAAGAAAATAAAGATCATGTTTTGTGATCTTATTAGAAGGTTCTCCATTTTCCTCCATTCCCTTGGTCTTTGTTTCCCCAGTGGCATTAACAAAAAAAAGAAAGAAAGAAAAAACATGATTTAGAGACTTTAGAAACTCGTTCATTGCTTTGCTCAACTTTTCAACTTTCTAGAGATATCCAGCTGAAGTGTGGATTAGAAATCTTTAATTAGAAACGGCAGAAGGAGGTGGGACTCAGCAGCTGCTGTCACCAGGTGGACCACAAAACAGATTACACACCTGTTGTTCCATGGATTAGGACTGAGAACAGCGACCTAATCTGACGGGATGGCTGTTATAACCTGTTCAAGAAACACTGAGTTTAAGAGTTACCGATACTTAATAGGCTGGACGATCAAAATCAGTCACGTTTGTGAACAAAAACAAGGAATCTGACTTTGATTTAACATATAAACACATGCAAATATATTTTTAAAAAAGCCAAAATAATATTAAAAAAATAATAATTTTGCAAAAGAGAAAGACAAGGTTGAATTAGTGCAGGTACATTGATCTGGGCACTGACTAAAGTTTTCATCTACATAATTATTTAAAGGTTGTATTTCTGTTAATTACAACGATTTTTCTCTTATAGCTAATAAAAACATAACATTTCAGGTTAGAATTTCATAGTCTGATCAGATTAAGATTAAGTTTTTTGTTTGTTTTTTATTTACAAAAAACCCTAAATAAGTAAGGAATATTTAGAAAATATGCTTAACATTAACATTATCGGTGATGCTTTGGGCCCGTTTCTCCTTCAAACACCTTGTAAACCTGTTTGGAGTCCATGATATTTCACTTCCACTGAATAAAATAGCTAAAGCTAAAAAATAAAAAAATAAAATAAAAAGCTAGTGTGAGATTTTGGTACAGCAATAAAAAATAATTTTAATCACATTTATTTCACACCTTTACCAAATATACCAGAAACAGCATGTAAATACATAAATGTATCAAAATGTATCACATTGTTACTAATTACATGCAGTTTTTTAAATTTTGGCTCATTAAATTTATAAGAAAGTCATGTAAATTTATATTCCAGTTAATAATAAATATCCCATTTCTTTTGGCTTTGGTACAGCTTTTATTTTCACTCACATCTTGTAGAGAAATTGTAGAATTTGAATGACAGCTGTAATAAAGAGCTTCATCATAATAAAGCTAAACTTTTAATTAAAGCAGTGACTGTTCTAGTCAATTATGCAGTTCAAGAACAAAACGGTTCATTAAAACAAGAAATTAGGAAATAGGATGTGGAGACATTAATAGTGAATAAGATATTAGTTAAACAAAATAAATAAAGCAATTATTATTTAAAGGACATATGATTATAATAAGAATTTAGGTTGGGGTTTTTTTTTTAAAGGAAAATAGCACAATAGATGGCGATAATGTATCTTAACGTTGGATGTCTCCCACCAATAAAAACCACGAAGAAAATGCGCTTCGTTTACGTCATTGCAGAATTCCAAATAGCTGGATGCGTCATCAAGAATGCTATCAATGCTAACGGTTCCATCTACATGATATGTAGATCTGCGGTTAGCGACCGTCTCACACTGACGTTGATTTTGCCGACGTTAAACGTCTGCCGCAGCTGCAAACCGTAAACAACGAAGGATGTGAAGCATTTTTCTGTTTTATAGCAAACTTATTTTCTTTCAGTATGGCTCAAGCGGCGGAGAAAGGTCAGTTATGTTGATTGATTTTCTAAAATTATTCCTCATATAGCATTTTATGCTAAACCGCTGTTACTCGCAGCCCACAGGATCCAACACTTCCCTAAAAAATGGGTCAGTAAATGAGCCACTCAGCATTTTAGACATTAAAAACTCATGTGAATGTACTTTTCTATTATGTGTTAGTTTCTCTTTATTACAGCTGTCTGTCATAAAGAGAGCTGTAATTCACTTCATTTGACTCCATGGAGCCATTTCTACCCTCAGTCCAGTTAAATAAAACTCGTTTAGTGCTGAAAATGTCTCATGAACATTTAAAAAAAAAAAAAAAAAAAAAAAAAAAAAAAAGTTTTAATTTTTAAAAATTAAGTTTGTTGGAAATTTTTTTTTTTTTTTAAAAAAAAAA
>NW_015112863.1:559939-586101 GCF_001443285.1 Poecilia latipinna | reverse complement strand
AATTAAAAAAAAATTCTTTAGTGTCGCAAATGTCTCTACAAAATTTTAAAAAAAAAAAAAAAAAAAAAAAAAGATAAGCTTATAATTTTGAACAATTAATGCTGTTGGAAATTTGTCTGTTATTTTAAATAACAGAGATTTCTCTTTCTTTGTTTTAAAACAAAAACTTTATCGCTTTGGTGTCATTTTGTTGTGGGAATATTTATATTTAAAAACATTAGTTGATTTATATGGAGAACCAAAACTGACAATTAAGAATACATAAAGTAATAATTGCAAAGGTGAGAAATAAAGAAGCCAATTCATCATATGCTCACGTATTTGTTAAACATTTATTTATTTCTGTATTTTTTCTTAATTATGTCAGTTTTGGTCCTCCATAGATCCTGAAGTTTACCTGAAGTTACTATTAAAGTCCACCTTGGGCCACCCAAATCTGATTTTAACTGATGTATTTAAACTTGGTTAACTACAGCAATATTTTTTAAAAATGAAGGTTGAGCTAGATCCTGTTTTTATTGAGAAAAGATAAAATATTGTTTCATATTTCTTCAATCAAGCCCAAAATAATAAACAAACTGGATGCCTTTTATTTAACAAGAAACGTGCAAAAATCAATGTGAGGTTTTGGATATGATCCTGTTCTTACCAAAATCTGTGATTACTTTGATTAAATTACTTCATGATTAGTTTATTAAGTGCACAAAAACAAAACCAGCAAACATTTTGGTCATTTTAGTTCTCAATAATTATATTTTTTGGCCCACAAGTATTTTTGAGTTTATGATTTTGGCTCACATGACAAAAACTTTTCACTCCCCTCAATAACAGATCTTTACTTCAGAAAAAGCTTTCAACAGGTTATTCAGTTTTTGCGTCTCTAAGCTCATTTTATTCCTTTTTGGGTTGCAAAGGTTGCTGACGCTTGTGAAAGACCATCAAAAACTCGTTTTCATCATGAAATCCCAACAGAATCCTGTGAAGCCTTGTAGTATGTTAATTTAATGGTATTTTGTTGTTTGGATTTTCCAGCTTATTATCGCTTCCTGGTTCTCTTCTTTAACTGCCTCCTGACTTTTGGTTCCTACTTCTGCTTCGACATCCCCAGCGTCCTGCAGGACCAGTTCCAGGGGGTGAAATCAGTCGAATGATTCCTCATTATCAACCTGTTGGGTTCATGTTTGACTCAAATCCAAGGTCTGTCCACAGATTAACTTTATCTCTGGTTTGTCTCGTGTTGCAGAACCTCACATGTCCCAATGCAACAGTGATCAATGGGACTGTGGACTGTGTAGAGGGGCTGGGGATGAGTCCGCAGCAGTACAACCTCCTCTACGCCATATATGCTTGGACGTAAGCAGATTTGCATGTCGACTCATTTTGCGATAAGATATTTTCTTTCTCTCGGTGAGCGTGTCTCTGTCTGACCACCAGGAACGCTGTGGTGGTGATTATGGCCGGATTCCTGATCGACAAATTAGGAAATCGATGTGAGTCTGCGTGAGTTTAAAACCTGAGTTACATAGTGCTGCAACTAACGATTATTTTACAGATTGATTATTCTGGTGACTAATCAGTGATTTATCCTGACAGTTAGTCTGATGATTAGTTTGATTATTAATTGGGTATTCTGACAATTATTTATTCTCATGATTAATAGATTTTTCTGATGATTAATCGATTAATCTATTCTTCAGATTATGCTGGCAATTATTTGTTTATTCTGCTATTTAATAGATTATTCAGATGATTAATTGATTATTCCAATGATTAATTGATTATTCCAATGATTAATTGATTACTCAGATGAAAAATTGACTCATTTCTCTTAATTCTTACTCAACCACTGAAACCTTTTTCTACAATTTTATAAATACATTAAAAGATGCAAATAAACAAATAATCTAATTCCTTTTTAAAATAACAAAATAAACATTTTATTGCCTAAAATGCAGTAACTTAATTTCTTTAGTTATTTGTAGCAAATGATGCAGCTAAAAACACTTGAGGATGTGAAAAGCTCAGACATTTCTGCCCGACTAAACATCAGGTCAGTGTAGAACGAACTTGTTGACATATTTCTGTTACTGGACAGCAAAAGGTCCTCAGTGCTGCAAGTTTTCTGCAGAATTTGAACCAGGTGAAGCTAAACCTGGTATTTTCAGTAGAAGATATTTACAGATAAAAGGTTTTTTGGATCTTAAATGTATCATATAAATGCTTTTCTGCAGTTTTATCTTAGTTACTGCTCTGACTGTGCTGTTAATTAAATGGATTACTAAATCAGTTGATGCTCGTTTCAGCAATCGATTAATCGCTGTTAGTGCGATTAATCGTTTCAGGCCCAGTCTGCAGTCAGACAGGTGACTGTGTGCCGCTGTGTTGCAGTCGGGGTGTTTCTCTTCTCCTTTCTGTGTGTTCTGGGCTCGTCGCTGTTCGCTCTGGGCTCCCACTTCAGAGGAACTCCCTACCTGCTTCCTCTCATGCTCACGGGACGTTTATTATTCGGTTCCGGCAACGGATCTTTGACCAGTAAGAAGCAGTCTGGTCCAGTTTATGATCCCAGGTGTGAGAGAGAGAGGGCTCGCTGCAGCCTTGTTTGTTTTCCCAGTTGTGCAGAACCGCATCACAGCGTTCTGGTTCAAAGGGAAGGAGCTGGCGCTGGCCTTCGGTGTGACGCTCGCCTTTTCCCGCCTCGGTTCGGTCCTCAACTTCTTCTTCACGCAGAAGTTTGAAGACCGATACGGCATGCAGTGGACGCTGTGGGGTGGTACGTTGACCAGGAAGCGCCGCCTGTGCAGAAGAGTTCCTGCCTCCAGATGACGGTTTTTCTGCTTTTCCCAGGCGCTCTGCTGTGCGTGCTCGGCTTCGTTTCTGCGGTCGTCGTGAGCGCTCTGGACAAGATGGGCATGAGGCAGCTGGGCCTCGACGGGGCCATCGCAGAGGAGTCCCGCAAAGTGGTCAGACCCTCTCGCTCATGGCCAACAGTCAGAAGTTTACATACAGTCACCATCAACACTAGTTTCTCTAAAACCCAGATTATTCAGGCTCAAATGTATACATACATGCTCCTTTGGTTCCTTTGTCCTGTTTATAAGTATTTTAAACTGTTTGTAAAATGTTTACTCTTGTGATTAAGAGAAAATATTAAAATTAACCCAACCATTCAGCCATTTTTCATCATCATCTCTCCATCCTGATAAAGAAAACGTTTTGGATGGATGTAATCGTCTCTCCAGAACCGATTCCAGCAGAACTCTGGGCCCAACTTACCCGAGTCTTTCTGTGTTCAGAGGGTTCAGGATGTGAAGCTGCTGTCGCTCCGGTACTGGCTGCTGGTTCTCACCATCATGTTCTTCTACAACGGCATTTTCCCCTTCATCGCTGATGCCAGGTAGAGCTGATACGATTATTTTACAAATATTCTGGCAATTAATCAATTACTCTGACAATCTGTTGTTCTAATAATTAACTGATTATTTTGTCAATTAAGTATTCTGCCGATTAAGCAGTTATTCTGTTAATCAATTATTTTGACGATTAATTGACTATTTCTGCGATTAATCAGATATTTTTACGCAATATTAGAAATACATTAAAAATGGGAATAAATAATGTAATTTTTTTATATTATAGCCTTAATTGCAGTGACAGCTTTTCATTATGAATGTTTGATCATTTATAGGATGAATTTGCAGTTAAAACAAATACTAACAGTAATTTTTCTGCTTGACTGATCAATACAGTGAAAGGCTGACATGTTGTTGTTTTTTCAGTTAACAGATTATAATTTTTTTTTTAATTATTATTTTTACATAATTTGAACAAGATGAGCAAAACCTGACAGTTGAGACGTTCTGGGTAGAAATTATTCACGAAGGTTTTTTTTTGTCTTAAATGCAAAATGTTTATGTTTTTGTACAGTTTTAGTTTAATTACCTCTCTGAGAATGATGCTTTTTCAGAAAATAATTGCCATTTTTTCAGATGACTAATGCAATTAATCACATTAATCGTGATTAATCGATTATTGAAATAATCGTCAACTAATTTAGTGTGTTGTTCTTTCAGTAATTATCTATTTTTAGTCTGTACTCAACAGTCAATGACTAATCAAGTACTAAATTAGTTGATGATTGCTCCAATAATCGATTAATCACGATTAATCGTTTCAGCCCTATACGCAACATACTTCTGGGTCACAGTTTTATGTCAGAATCATTAATAAAACTGCAGTTGTTTGTTTTTAAGCATTTTTCACGTTGTTTCCTGTGCAGTAAGTTCATCCAGGATAAATACAGCGACTACAGCCAGAAGGAGGCGGCGTACGTCGCGGGCGCCGTGTACGACAGCTCGCTGGTGCTCTCGGCCGGCGTGGGCATCCTCATCGTAAGCCACCGCCGCTCTGGAGTCAGTCTGGCCAGAAATCACTTTGATTGGTTCCAACTTTGTGATTTAGGATTATGTGGGCCTTCGGGGAGTTTTTGCGGTGGCCTGCGCCGTTTTCACGCTGCCCGTCTTCGGACTGCTGGCCTTCACCTTCGTCCCTCCTCTGGTCTCCACCATCTGGCTGGGAGTCACTTACTCCTTCGCTGCCGTGAGTTTCAGACGGTTTTACTCAACTGTGAATCATTTAACACATCTGGTTTTAGGCTGTTTAATTTTTAATTTAATTTCTGGCAATGGCTTTAAATCATCATTGCTGGCTTGTGTAAATTTGAGCGCTAGCATCCAGCGCCTTGCTAAAGTTTCTACGTTTTTTCACATTCAGCCGAAATTTTTTAATTTTATGTGATAAACCAGCGGAAAGTTCTGCATAATTACTAACTGGAGTTCCAGGAACACTTCTGCTAATCCGCTAGATTTGGGTTTAGCGCAGTTAGCATTTAGCGGTTAGCAAAACTAATGTTTACGATTAGTGTTTCAGGGTTAGCACAGCTAACTTTGTGTTGGCAGTTAGCTACTTTTTAAAAGGAACAAAACATATAAAATTTCAAAACATGTCTTATGACTAAAAATCTGAAAAGTGTGGCATGCATTTGCTGTTTGCGAGTCTTTTGTGGTGTATCTCTGCTAGCTTGAGTTGGATGGAGCCGCGTCTGGTGACACGAATGCTCAGAATAAAAACTGTCGGATGAGTTTCTGATTTAGTCCCTCATGTGAAGACATGGGGTTGGTTTGGCTGCTTTTTGAATGCAGAGTTAGTAAAGAATGTAAATGCATGCCACACTTTTCAGATTTTTATTAGCAAGTTCCTTGTAACACCATCTATCATCTTAGCAAAATAAATCACGGTTTATTAAATGTTCTTTTGACCATTGATGACTGCAGTCCTAAAACAGTTTTTATATTTTCTTTGCCCGTATCCTTGGTGTGTTCCTGGTTTATCCTTGGCGTGTTCCTGGTTTATCCTTGTCGTGTTCCTGTTTTATCCTTGTCGTGTTCCTGGTTTATCCTTGGCGTGTTCCTGGTTTATCATTGTCGTGTTCCTGGTTTATCCTTGTCGTGTTCCTGGTTTATCCTTGTCGTGTTCCTGGTTTATCCTTGTCGTGTTCCTGGTTTTCCTCTCCGGGTTTCGCTCCAGGCCAGCATGTGGCCGTCCATCCCCCTGGTGGTTCCTCAGGCCACGCTGGGAACGGCCATGGGCTTGGCCACCTCCATGCAGATGGTCGGCATCGGAGTGTCCAACCTGATCGTCGGGCAGATTTTGGGCACCAAATCCAGGTAATTAAACCATTCTATGGAAGAGGGACACTGCAAAAAATAATGATAATAAAAATCTAACTTTAAAGAATTTTTAAAAATAAAAGTCTAAATTCTGAAAAAAAGTGAGAATTTTAAGAAAAAAAATCTAAATTCTGAGGTTAAAGAATTCTGAAAAAAGTCAGAATCCTGAGACAAAATTCTTTTTATATTTTTTGGGAGTCCTCTTCCTCTCCAGCTGTGGTCCTCCTTGCAGCGGCAGTGTTTTACAGATTTCCTGTCTCCTGCAGTGAAGCTAAAATCCCGCTGTGGCGCTGGCAGAGGATGATGATCTTCATGCTGGCCAACACCGTCTGCTGCATCGTCGCCTCACTTCTGCTCAACATCGTCGACCGCAGACAGGTCAGACATCGCCGCCGTCCCGCTGACGCACTCTGCTTCACGGCGCTAACGGCATTTTGTCCCGACGTGCCTGCAGGGCGGGACGCTGAACAAGACGACCAAAAGGTCGCGGCCGGCGGAGGGAGACGCCGAGCGAGAGCCGCTCACCCGGACGCAGGAGGAGGAGCAAAACCAGACCAATTCCATCAACTCATGAGGTTTTCTCATGTTTTATGTCTCAAAATGACAAACGAGTTGCTCTGTAGCAACTCAGTCAAGTTCAACTTTCTCCAGGCCGACTTTTTTTTTTTTTTTTTGGGCTGCTCTAGAAAGAAAAAATGGAGCAAATTTCTGCCAAAAAATGTGAAAAGGAGAACGTCTGAGTTTGAAAAGTCTTGAAAAAATTCAAGAATTTTGTTGAAAAAGTCTTGGAAAGTTTGGAGTTTTAATGTTGAAAATTTTCTAGAAAACAAACTCAGAAATTTTAAGATTAATCTCAGAAATTTTGTAGAACAAACTTGGAAATTTCTGAATTTGAAAAGTTGAAAATTTGCTTGAAGAAACTCGAACTTTTATATTAATCTTATAAAATTTCTAGAAAAACTGGAAAATTTCTGAGTTGAAAAAGTCATGAATTTGCCAGAAAACTGAAACTTTGAAATTAATCTCAGAAACTTTGTAGAAAAAAACCTGCAAATTTCTGAGTATAAAAAGTTGAAATTTCAAGTTTTTTTTCTACAACATTCTGAGATTATTCTCAAAATTTCAGAGCCTTTGGGAGTAAATGTCTCATCCTGTCCTTGTTTTTTTGTCTAAACGGCCCTGTCGCCGTGGTGCCATAGCACTTCAACACCAACGCTGCACAAATGTTGATGTCATGCAGATTTTTAACTTGTTTTAATTCTTGACTCTAAACCTCATTTAAAGACAATATTGTTTATTTTATCAAAACAATATTGAAACTTTCTGACTTTATTTTTTGTTGTCCTGTCTGAATTTAAAGGAATACAAGAGAAAATCTTTTAAAACTAC
Organism: Poecilia latipinna; assembly: GCF_001443285.1. NCBI lineage: Eukaryota > Metazoa > Chordata > Actinopteri > Cyprinodontiformes > Poeciliidae > Poecilia > Poecilia latipinna. Next base: position 578,986 of record NW_015112863.1, on the reverse strand, counting down.
ATTTTCAGTAAAAAGATGTTTTATTCCAGACTTTACTGAAGTCTGAAATGTTTGTCACATTTATCACCAAGTTTAAATGTTTAACCCAAACTCTTCCTCCAGACCAAATTTATGCAGTTATTTCTTATTTTTTAAACAAAAAGCTGAAAATTGATTCCCATTATAGTTGTGTTAAAAGGCTCAGTTCTCGCCGTCGCCACTAGATGGCACTGTTTCTCTAAATTTAATCTTGTAACGTTTGTACTTTGCATTCATTCCAAATCTGGTCACTTTTTATCAACGTGAGACAGAAATGATGAAACTCATTAAAAATATAATTTAAAAAATGACATGTTTTCAGATCAAACTCAAAAATATTTCGTTAATCCTAGAGGGAAGTTAAATGCTTCAACTCCAAAGAGTTGTAGATGCTGTAGAGGTCTGTACTCCAGTGGCTTTGATGAAGCCTCTGACTGAAGACATCATAGTTTTAAGGCAGTCCAGATCCGTCCATCACATCCGGTTCCTGCTGACTTGGTGTTCCCTCTGGCGCACATCTCGGCACTTTTTCTTTTTTTGTCAGCACTTCTGCTCACCTAATTTTGGGATTTTTTTTTACGAACATTTCATCCTAAATCTGTCACAAGTCGACTACTTTTCACTTCGTTAAGAGTCTGACTGAAGATTTTACCAAAAATTTTGTTTTTTCTTAAACATATCCTGCAGGTGAATCTGACTTCTGTTTGTTTCTGTTCATTTTTTACATTTTATCTCAATACAGATCAAATAAATAGTATCTAACTATTTTACAACCAATTGTATTTTTTTCTCCTTGTGGTTCTTAGTTTAAAGGGAATCGGTAAATTTCAAGGTGAATTAAGTATAAACTACTTTTTAAATTGTTTTTTTTAATGTGATTTCTAACACTATTCATACTGTAGATGTTTTAATACCTGAGCTGAAGGTTGTTTTATTAAATAATTGTTCTGATTTGTTGTTCTTCACAGGTTTTTCATTGAATCTTAATGTTTGTTTTTTTCAACATTTCTTTGATTTTCCTCTGTGACATTTTGACCATTTTTAGAGTCAAATTTGTAGTTTTAGTGTTTATTTTCCTTTAGACAAACACACTGAATCGTTTGTAATTTAGTTTTTTTAAACCTCTCAGATGGAAATGAAAACAAAACAGAAGCTTTCAGATTCAGACTCAGTAAAAATCACACTTGCATTCAAAATGATGAACTAAGACGCAGATTCACAAACATTTTTGGAAATCTGTTTCTTCTGCCTGAATTTGCTGTTTTTATGGTTTATTTGTTCTAAATACTACAATTTGTACATAACGTTAAAATTTAGTCAGTCTGATTCGTAATTTAGTACAAATTAAATCAGATGTAAGGATTGAACAGCATTTAGTAAAAAAGACTGTTTTTACGACTTTTTACTTTTATTTAAGTAAATCTATTGAAATGTTACTAAAACTACTATTAGTTTATTATTATTGTTATTATTATTTAAAACACCATGATATCTATTTAGATAACTGTTTGAAACAACCAGGCAGAAGAATAAACATTACTTTTTCATTCGTCTTATTTATTTATTTATTTTTTTTAAGGAAAACTAAATAAATAAACAATATAAAGAGCATAACTTTTTTTCACAAAAGCCTGCCCACTTCCCCCTTGTAAAACATTTTATTCAGGCACAAATAAAAAAATCCTCTGATTTACTGTCGGTGGTTGCCATGTTGTGTTCATCCAGACCAGCAGGGGGAGCGCTTTGCTCATTTTCATTTCAGTAGCGTCTTCATTACGTCGTTTACAGACGTCAAGCTGTCACCTCCTCGAAGCGTTCAGACTCCTTAAAATACCAAACTGTCCAGATAAATATAGCGACTAAGGAGTGCCTCTTTTAGCTGTTTCTCCTTTGGCTTCCACTTAATGCAGATTAATTAACCGGTCAATAATCTGCAGCTGAAAAAAATTAAACTCTAACACACAGAAGCACATTCTGGTGTAAGAATGTAGAATTTATCGAGTTTTTATGGTGAAAGCACTGCAAAAAGCAAAACTTTACCAAATACTTTTGGTCTCGTTTGAGTTCAAATATCTTAGTATCTTGTTTTAAGTACAAATGCCTTTAATATTGATGGGAAAAGTTCCAGATCCACTGTATTATTTCAACTGTAACATGGAAAAAATGTCTTGCTAGAAGTGAAATAATCTGCCAGTGGAACTAGAACTGGGTTGCTAGGTAACGGCTGGGCTTGGCTGGGGTTGCTAGGTAACGGCTGGGCTTGGCTGGGGTTGCTAGGTAACAGCGTCAGTGGAACTAGAACAGGGGTGGGCAATCCTGGTCCTGGAGGGCCGGTGTCCTGCAACTCTTAGACGTCCAACACACTTGAATCCAACAGCTGGATCTCCTCCTCGGTGCAGTCAGGTTCCTGCTAACGACCTCATTATTTGACTCAGGTGTGTTGAAGTAGAGACACATCTAAAAGTTGCAGGAGCCCCTCCAGGCCTGGAGATGCCCCCTCCCCCCCCCGAACTAGAACCTTCTCATCAATATTAAGAAATGATTGACTTAAAACGAGATGCTATATCCTGATGAAAAGTTATTAGTAAGTTAGTTTTGTCTTATTTCAAATGTACTGAGATATTTATAATAAAAACTAGATTAAAATTCTTGGTCAGATTTTGTGCTTTTTAAAGTGTATATGCTGTTCCTTTGGTAGAAAATCTTACCAAGTATTTTTGGGTCTAATTTCTAGTACAAACATCTTAATACATTTGATATCAAACGAACTGACTTACTAGTAATTTTTCAGCAAGATATAAAAGCTTGTCAATAATTTTTTAAATATTGATGATAAAGTTGGTTCCACTGGCAGATTATTTCCTTCTAACAGGGGAAAATGTCTCGTAATGTGAGTGAAATAATGTGATATTTCAACTAGAACTTTTTCATATAGATTAAGGAGTTATTGACAAAAACAAGCACTTATATTTGCTGAAAAGTTACTTATAAGTTAGTTTTGTCTTATTTTAAGTGTAGTAAGATATTTGCACTAGAAACTAGACTAAACATTCTTGGTAATATGTTGTGTTTTTGCAGTGTAGTTAAATAACCACAGCATAAAGCGTCTCAAACTGAGGAGAGAAGGTTACCTGAATTTAAAACCTCTGATTGCCATGAAGAGAAACCCTAAATATACCACACCTAATCTGCTTAGGGGGCTTGTGGTAGGAGTTAGCCTTTGTCCTGGTGGAAAACACACACACACACACACACACACACACACACACACACACTGACAATGATAAGGAGTCAGAGAGCAGCTTAGCCTGGACGGTGCTGCCTGGTTTCAGACGCGATCTGTCCTGCTGGAAGCATGAACCGCTCCAGCCTCCTGAAACTCAACAGCCTGGGGAAGCTGTGCGGCTCCGGCAACAGCAGCGACATGGTGATCCTGGACCGGGTCAAGAGGAAGAACTCGGTCAGGCGCATGTCCATCATCGAGGACGGGCAGCTGGCCGAGGTCCTCTACCTCATCCCCAAGCAGTGCATGATGGAGCAGCTGCCCTTCATCAACCCGGACGACTACATCGTCTGCGAGAAGCTGGCTGGGATTCCTGCAGAGGTCTCAGGTCAGCAGCAGCTCCTGCTACACTGCAAAACACGACAAATGAACAAGTCAACTTGGTTTAATGTCTACTGCAAAGATATTTGTGCATTTGAAAAAAACACAAAACTAACTTACAAATAACTTTTCAGCAAGAAACAGGAGCTTATATGAGCCATGAGTCCTTAATATTGATGGAAAAGTTCCAGTTCCACTGGCAGATTATTTCACTTGACATGATATTTTCTCCACTTATAACTGGAATAATCAGCCAGTGGAACTAGAAATTTTCCATCAATATTAAGGAATTCTTGATTTAAAGAAAGCTCATATGATTTGCTGAAAAGTTACTTGTAAGTTTTGTCTTATTTAAGTGAACTAAGATATTTGAACTAGAACAAGACCAAAATATTTGGTAAAATTTTGTGATTCTGTTAGAAATAAGACAAAACTAACTCACAAGTAACTTTTCAACAAGATATGGGAGCTTCTTTTAAGTCAATAATTCCTCAATACTAATGAAAAAAGGTCTTGTTCCACTCAGATTATTTCACTTATAATGAAATAAAAATGGGGAAAATGTCTTTCTTTTAGTGAAATAGTTTTCCAGAGTAGAATAAACAAACATTTAGCCAGTTTCTGACTATAAGTCAAAGTCTTTTGGTTTCTGCAAATCGAGCCGTTTCAAAAACCTTCCGAATGTAACGTCACAGATCAGCAGGCACTGCGCCGTTACCTAGCAACCCCAGCAGAATTCCGCCTGTTACCTAGCAACCCCAGCAGAATTCCATCCCTTTCCTAGCAACCCAATCGGAGCTCCAGCACATTTTGTAAGCTGCTTTTACTGCTCAACTAAAGAAACTTTTAATGAATATTCTTATTTATTGAAGTTGAAGTGTCATAATCAGTCAGACCTTTATGAAATGAAGGAAGGTCATTTCTCCCAGCCGATGAGCCGCCAGACTTCCTCCCTTTCCATCACAGATGAGGTCATGGATCAGATAGACAACAGAATTTAACACACACACACACACACACACACCGTGTGTGTTTTCAGACCGCCCCCTCTCCTCTGGCAGCAGCAGCTCGTTGGTTTAGTCTCCTCGCTCTGGGAACAATCAGCAGTCATGAAACAGAAAGGTAAACTCTGCCAACTTCTCTCTGCAAATGCAAACTTTATGATTTATATTTGAATTAATTAGGTTTATTTACACTTTATTTATATCTATAGTTTTTAAACTGCAGCAGGGTTGATGTTAGGACAAGGATCAGCAAAATTTACAAGCGAAACAAAATAAGATTAGAGGCTCAAAAGCTACATTAGCAAAACAAAATGGCTTGTTTTCATAACACCAGGAAATTTATTTAGATTTTGAAATCAAAGAAAAGAGATTTTGTATTTGTTTTTAAATTCTTTTTAAGATAAATCCGGTCAAAAATGCATAAAAACACCAAGAGAAAAACTTTAATTTTTATTCACTTTACATCAAAATGTTTCTTATTTCTTTAGTATTTTGGGTCAAAGTTGAGAAATCAAACAAATATGCAAAATTTTACATTCTCTGTTCATTTTTCTTTTAATTGCTTCATACGTCAGGGAAAAAATCAGGTTGTCTTGGTTTGTAGACTTCTTGTTTTTTGTCAGGAAGTTGAATGAAAATNTTTTNTTTTGTGGATTCAGTCTAGTTTTAAAACTTCCTTGAGATTCTTCAACCTCAGAAATGCTAGAAAACTAACTTCCAGTGATGAGAACGGCGCCAAGTAGGTAAAAGTGCAAGGACAGCAGAAGTTATTGTGATGTTAGAGCCGTCTCTGACTGCAGCGTTGTGCTTTTTATGATTATGGAACATGAGGACACATGTTCCATAAACACTGTTCAATCTGAGTGAAATTATTATTGATGGGTCAGTTTAACACCTCTCCTAACCAAAGCCGGTATTTGTATTTTAACATAAACTCACAATAGTTTGTGTTTGAAAAGAAGAAGGTTGTTTTTGTCAATAAAACATAAACTGAGAGTTTTTCCCTCCTGATAGTCCGGTAGACTCATTTGTTACATTTCCTGCTGCGGTTCTCTTTCACACTGCGCTGTCAAATGATCCAAACTAATTGAAAAAGTTGTTCCCCTCCTCACCTGCGGGGGCGCTGCAACAAGAACCACAGAAGGAAACAACATTAAAACCTCTGAAGACACTGAGCGCAACGTCTTTCTTCACAAAATGTAAACAAAAATGGAGCCGTCAGATTTTAGTGGTTGCAGGATTTCTATTAGTCATTTCTCCCTGCTAGCGCCAGGTTATCATGTTTACTTGGTTGTATTTACCCAGAATGCCCTGCGCTGTAGTCCACTTCCTGCTTTTGGAGCAGTCTCCAGTTCGCTTGGCATTCACATACGCATTTAAACTGCACCAGTTGCTTCAACCAATGAGAGACTGAGATTTGTAGGCAGACCAGAGTTCGGTTTTTGACCCAATTAGCATTTACATCTCCACAACTGAACGGGACAAATGCACAGGTTCACTCACCTCGGCATGCTGGATGCTTAAAGCTGACAGTGAAATTGACAGCTTGAACTAATATTCAAGCTGTCAATTACTAATCACTAATTTTTGATTTTTTTTCTAGTAAAAATGCACTTCTTTTTTATCTGTTTCTATAAGTGTTCAAATCTTAGCTGTCATTTGTAGTTTTACGCATTTTACATAACATTTCTGCTGCTATTTGCACATATCTGTTATTTATACAGGTTTTGTTTTTCATATTATCTTTTAATACACACCCACATTATATATATTGTTAAAAAATATCCTATTCAGTTGTACATTCCTTAGATCAAGGTATTTCTAATAAATGCACATTGTTTTATGTTAGAATTTTATCCTTATTATGCAATATATTCTCTTTACTTTTGTTTATTTTTTAGATACTTTTTTATCTGTGTGAATTTATATCTCAGTGTTGCCCTTTATGTGGCATTACGGAGTGTGTCTATCATAAAATCCCATTAAAATCCACTGGAGGCCTAAAATCCTAAAAAACTGGAGGAAGTGTGAATACTTGAGCTCGAATATTAATAGAACAAAGTGAAAAGAAGAAATCCGCCCTCACTCCAGCTTTATCTTCGGCTTTTTATAGCTGTAGATAACAGGCTGAGCGATTAGCCGCCCCCTCTCCGGTTTCTCTCCATTTGCCGTCTTTCTAAATTGAACATTTGTTAATACCCGACACCAGATCTGCTTCTTCACGGACCGGAGCGACGAAGAAAGAGATGTTTGAATGATATAAAGTCTATATCTCACAATCTAAAGTCAAAATTATCATAATAAGTTCACAGTTTTACAGTAAAAAGTGAGAAACTGCTGTTTAATCACAGGATCCATCCTCTAGAAAGCAATAGAGCGGTTTAGGCGGGATTCTTGTTGCCATGCCAACAAGCCGGCCATTGTTGCTAGGCAGACCATGGTTTCAAAGGTCAGAAAGTTTCAATTTTTGAAACTCAGAAATTTCCAAGTTTTGTCTTGAAAAATTCTGCGATTAATCTCAGAAATCCTGATTTTTTCTGCCAATCTTTGTCTTCTGAAACTCAGAAATTTCCTTAATTTTTTTTTTCTTGAAAGTCCTGAGACTTATCTCAAAACTTCTGAGTTTTTTTCTCACAAATTTTCAACTTCTGCAGCTCACAAATATTCTTGTTTTTTCTTGAAAATTTGTGAGAGAAAAAAAAAGATTTAAAATTTCCTTTTTTCCAGCAAATGATTGATTTTTGGACCTAAGAAATTTCCCTGTTTTTTTCTGGAAAATTTCTGAGATTAATCTAAAAATTACTGAGTTCTTTGGTAAAAATCTACAATGGCTCTAATATGGTGCCATGAATATAAATGAGTAAATGTAACTAATGATGGATTACCAATGAAAACTTCCTGCACTTTCTGTTTAACTTAGAAAGTAGAGTTTAACCTAAAGAAACGCTTCAGTTACATTTATTTAACAGGAGTAGGTTTGAGGTTTTCTAATTTAAGTCAATTCATTTTATATGTGTATAGCGCCAAACAGTTCAAGTTTAACTGTTTCTAGAAATATATATATATATGTACATATCTCTTAATGTTGGCTAATTTAGGGACCAAGAAGAAAACAAATATATATAGTAAAGCTTTTTTTCTTTTTTTAATTTCTTCCTATTTTTTGCATGTTCACCAGAGACTCCACTCTATGTGGATGATATCTGGATTTAGCTGCACTAAATTTAAAACTCTGGATTGGATGAGTCGTAAAATAAGGCTTAAAACCTCTTTCTGTCGGTTAGTTTAGTTTATAAATAAATACATTTCCATTTGGATTTTCTCCCAATCACAAACATTTTCTGCTTACTTCTGCAGACCTTTTGCTCTGGTAACCTGGCTGAACGCGACGCCTCAACTGCAGCCTGAATTCACTAAGAGTTAAGAAGGGCGACGCGCGTCCTTCAGTTGATGGGATTTATCAGAGTAAAAACAAAGCCTTGAGGTCATTAAAGTTCCTCTGATCCCAGAGTTAGAGATCTGATGAAGCTCAGAGGAAAAACACAAAAACCTTTATTATTATTCTCAAATAAAAGAGGATTAGACCAGTTTAAATACCAAAAACCCATTTAGGATGAACTCTTAGGTTTAAAGGCAGATGTCTGGTAGTTTTCTGTCCAATTAAATGTTTGTTTTTTATAGCTACTAGATAAATTGAATTAATCAGAGTCTTAAGTAAATAATACACATAAAGAAATGTCTGATTTAACTAAATAGAAAAATCATCAAATGGATCCGATCAATAAAACTTACCAGCATGGAGACATCTTCATGTCTTCAGAGAAAATATTTTCTTCACCGATGCTTATTTGGTCGCCAGAAAGATGTTCCCAAAATAAAATGAACTCAAATACAATTTAATTTGCACTTTAAATGGAGATGTTTTTCTTTTTGTTTTATTCTGACACATTTCTGATGATCTCTGATCAAATCTGATCAAATGTTTAGTGAAAACGTTTGGGTAATATAACACCACTGCAAAAATAATAATTCAACTTTTTAGTTTTTATTTACTATGAGTATTCACAAATGACGTGAAAATGTGCAGATTTCCCACTACGATACTTCAGATCATCAAAAACATTTTTAACAAGAAAGATAACCTAAATTAGTTTATAAAAAGATAGTTTTCAATCAACAAAAACATTTATTATTGACAGAAACTACAAATCAACCTGGTCTTATGTAAAAATGAACTAACTACAACAGCAGTCAAACACGGTGGTGGTGGTGTCATGATCTGGGTCAGTGTTTGTTAGTAAAGTCTCATTTGAAAAGTAGAGACAGAAAAATCTAAACAGAAGAAAAATGTGACACACTGGATGAAATGTGACAGTTTTTACATGAATCGGCCTCGTCACTGATGCGTCCGTTTCTTCCGCCCCGCAGTGCTGCACGCCCTGGACGGCTGCCAGCCGGGTCTTCCGGCAGGAAAACAACAAATCCAGTGCTTCAGATGTGGAGCGCTGTGCAAAGGAGAGGCGCTGCGAGTGCAGAGCAGCTACTTCCACCTGAAGTGTTTCACATGCAAGGGTGAGTCAGAAAACGTCTGCAAAATCCCAAATTTCCTCACCTTTGCACCAAATACCTGCGTCTATTTCAGTCCTGGATGCTTCTGTTGTGTTAGGTAACGCTCACATGCTCCAGTTCAGCTCAACAATGTGTTATTCCCACATGAAGTTTAAAAATATTGTCAGCAAATCAGTCAGAGTGAAGTATAAACAGTTCATAAATTCACATTTTGAATGGTTTTGTACTTAAGTGCTTAAAATAAACATTTAGTCGCTTTTTTGGCAATAAGATNTAATCTGCAGCTGAAAAAAATTAAACTCTAACACACAGAAGCACATTCTGGTGTAAGAATGTAGAATTTATCGAGTTTTTATGGTGAAAGCACTGCAAAAAGCAAAACTTTACCAAATACTTTTGGTCTCGTTTGAGTTCAAATATCTTAGTATCTTGTTTTAAGTACAAATGCCTTTAATATTGATGGGAAAAGTTCCAGATCCACTGTATTATTTCAACTGTAACATGGAAAAAATGTCTTGCTAGAAGTGAAATAATCTGCCAGTGGAACTAGAACTGGGTTGCTAGGTAACGGCTGGGCTTGGCTGGGGTTGCTAGGTAACGGCTGGGCTTGGCTGGGGTTGCTAGGTAACAGCGTCAGTGGAACTAGAACAGGGGTGGGCAATCCTGGTCCTGGAGGGCCGGTGTCCTGCAACTCTTAGACGTCCAACACACTTGAATCCAACAGCTGGATCTCCTCCTCGGTGCAGTCAGGTTCCTGCTAACGACCTCATTATTTGACTCAGGTGTGTTGAAGTAGAGACACATCTAAAAGTTGCAGGAGCCCCTCCAGGCCTGGAGATGCCCCCTCCCCCCCCCGAACTAGAACCTTCTCATCAATATTAAGAAATGATTGACTTAAAACGAGATGCTATATCCTGATGAAAAGTTATTAGTAAGTTAGTTTTGTCTTATTTCAAATGTACTGAGATATTTATAATAAAAACTAGATTAAAATTCTTGGTCAGATTTTGTGCTTTTTAAAGTGTATATGCTGTTCCTTTGGTAGAAAATCTTACCAAGTATTTTTGGGTCTAATTTCTAGTACAAACATCTTAATACATTTGATATCAAACGAACTGACTTACTAGTAATTTTTCAGCAAGATATAAAAGCTTGTCAATAATTTTTTAAATATTGATGATAAAGTTGGTTCCACTGGCAGATTATTTCCTTCTAACAGGGGAAAATGTCTCGTAATGTGAGTGAAATAATGTGATATTTCAACTAGAACTTTTTCATATAGATTAAGGAGTTATTGACAAAAACAAGCACTTATATTTGCTGAAAAGTTACTTATAAGTTAGTTTTGTCTTATTTTAAGTGTAGTAAGATATTTGCACTAGAAACTAGACTAAACATTCTTGGTAATATGTTGTGTTTTTGCAGTGTAGTTAAATAACCACAGCATAAAGCGTCTCAAACTGAGGAGAGAAGGTTACCTGAATTTAAAACCTCTGATTGCCATGAAGAGAAACCCTAAATATACCACACCTAATCTGCTTAGGGGGCTTGTGGTAGGAGTTAGCCTTTGTCCTGGTGGAAAACACACACACACACACACACACACACACACACACACACACTGACAATGATAAGGAGTCAGAGAGCAGCTTAGCCTGGACGGTGCTGCCTGGTTTCAGACGCGATCTGTCCTGCTGGAAGCATGAACCGCTCCAGCCTCCTGAAACTCAACAGCCTGGGGAAGCTGTGCGGCTCCGGCAACAGCAGCGACATGGTGATCCTGGACCGGGTCAAGAGGAAGAACTCGGTCAGGCGCATGTCCATCATCGAGGACGGGCAGCTGGCCGAGGTCCTCTACCTCATCCCCAAGCAGTGCATGATGGAGCAGCTGCCCTTCATCAACCCGGACGACTACATCGTCTGCGAGAAGCTGGCTGGGATTCCTGCAGAGGTCTCAGGTCAGCAGCAGCTCCTGCTACACTGCAAAACACGACAAATGAACAAGTCAACTTGGTTTAATGTCTACTGCAAAGATATTTGTGCATTTGAAAAAAACACAAAACTAACTTACAAATAACTTTTCAGCAAGAAACAGGAGCTTATATGAGCCATGAGTCCTTAATATTGATGGAAAAGTTCCAGTTCCACTGGCAGATTATTTCACTTGACATGATATTTTCTCCACTTATAACTGGAATAATCAGCCAGTGGAACTAGAAATTTTCCATCAATATTAAGGAATTCTTGATTTAAAGAAAGCTCATATGATTTGCTGAAAAGTTACTTGTAAGTTTTGTCTTATTTAAGTGAACTAAGATATTTGAACTAGAACAAGACCAAAATATTTGGTAAAATTTTGTGATTCTGTTAGAAATAAGACAAAACTAACTCACAAGTAACTTTTCAACAAGATATGGGAGCTTCTTTTAAGTCAATAATTCCTCAATACTAATGAAAAAAGGTCTTGTTCCACTCAGATTATTTCACTTATAATGAAATAAAAATGGGGAAAATGTCTTTCTTTTAGTGAAATAGTTTTCCAGAGTAGAATAAACAAACATTTAGCCAGTTTCTGACTATAAGTCAAAGTCTTTTGGTTTCTGCAAATCGAGCCGTTTCAAAAACCTTCCGAATGTAACGTCACAGATCAGCAGGCACTGCGCCGTTACCTAGCAACCCCAGCAGAATTCCGCCTGTTACCTAGCAACCCCAGCAGAATTCCATCCCTTTCCTAGCAACCCAATCGGAGCTCCAGCACATTTTGTAAGCTGCTTTTACTGCTCAACTAAAGAAACTTTTAATGAATATTCTTATTTATTGAAGTTGAAGTGTCATAATCAGTCAGACCTTTATGAAATGAAGGAAGGTCATTTCTCCCAGCCGATGAGCCGCCAGACTTCCTCCCTTTCCATCACAGATGAGGTCATGGATCAGATAGACAACAGAATTTAACACACACACACACACACACACACCGTGTGTGTTTTCAGACCGCCCCCTCTCCTCTGGCAGCAGCAGCTCGTTGGTTTAGTCTCCTCGCTCTGGGAACAATCAGCAGTCATGAAACAGAAAGGTAAACTCTGCCAACTTCTCTCTGCAAATGCAAACTTTATGATTTATATTTGAATTAATTAGGTTTATTTACACTTTATTTATATCTATAGTTTTTAAACTGCAGCAGGGTTGATGTTAGGACAAGGATCAGCAAAATTTACAAGCGAAACAAAATAAGATTAGAGGCTCAAAAGCTACATTAGCAAAACAAAATGGCTTGTTTTCATAACACCAGGAAATTTATTTAGATTTTGAAATCAAAGAAAAGAGATTTTGTATTTGTTTTTAAATTCTTTTTAAGATAAATCCGGTCAAAAATGCATAAAAACACCAAGAGAAAAACTTTAATTTTTATTCACTTTACATCAAAATGTTTCTTATTTCTTTAGTATTTTGGGTCAAAGTTGAGAAATCAAACAAATATGCAAAATTTTACATTCTCTGTTCATTTTTCTTTTAATTGCTTCATACGTCAGGGAAAAAATCAGGTTGTCTTGGTTTGTAGACTTCTTGTTTTTTGTCAGGAAGTTGAATGAAAATGTTTTGTTTTGTGGATTCAGTCTAGTTTTAAAACTTCCTTGAGATTCTTCAACCTCAGAAATGCTAGAAAACTAACTTCCAGTGATGAGAACGGCGCCAAGTAGGTAAAAGTGCAAGGACAGCAGAAGTTATTGTGATGTTAGAGCCGTCTCTGACTGCAGCGTTGTGCTTTTTATGATTATGGAACATGAGGACACATGTTCCATAAACACTGTTCAATCTGAGTGAAATTATTATTGATGGGTCAGTTTAACACCTCTCCTAACCAAAGCCGGTATTTGTATTTTAACATAAACTCACAATAGTTTGTGTTTGAAAAGAAGAAGGTTGTTTTTGTCAATAAAACATAAACTGAGAGTTTTTCCCTCCTGATAGTCCGGTAGACTCATTTGTTACATTTCCTGCTGCGGTTCTCTTTCACACTGCGCTGTCAAATGATCCAAACTAATTGAAAAAGTTGTTCCCCTCCTCACCTGCGGGGGCGCTGCAACAAGAACCACAGAAGGAAACAACATTAAAACCTCTGAAGACACTGAGCGCAACGTCTTTCTTCACAAAATGTAAACAAAAATGGAGCCGTCAGATTTTAGTGGTTGCAGGATTTCTATTAGTCATTTCTCCCTGCTAGCGCCAGGTTATCATGTTTACTTGGTTGTATTTACCCAGAATGCCCTGCGCTGTAGTCCACTTCCTGCTTTTGGAGCAGTCTCCAGTTCGCTTGGCATTCACATACGCATTTAAACTGCACCAGTTGCTTCAACCAATGAGAGACTGAGATTTGTAGGCAGACCAGAGTTCGGTTTTTGACCCAATTAGCATTTACATCTCCACAACTGAACGGGACAAATGCACAGGTTCACTCACCTCGGCATGCTGGATGCTTAAAGCTGACAGTGAAATTGACAGCTTGAACTAATATTCAAGCTGTCAATTACTAATCACTAATTTTTGATTTTTTTTCTAGTAAAAATGCACTTCTTTTTTATCTGTTTCTATAAGTGTTCAAATCTTAGCTGTCATTTGTAGTTTTACGCATTTTACATAACATTTCTGCTGCTATTTGCACATATCTGTTATTTATACAGGTTTTGTTTTTCATATTATCTTTTAATACACACCCACATTATATATATTGTTAAAAAATATCCTATTCAGTTGTACATTCCTTAGATCAAGGTATTTCTAATAAATGCACATTGTTTTATGTTAGAATTTTATCCTTATTATGCAATATATTCTCTTTACTTTTGTTTATTTTTTAGATACTTTTTTATCTGTGTGAATTTATATCTCAGTGTTGCCCTTTATGTGGCATTACGGAGTGTGTCTATCATAAAATCCCATTAAAATCCACTGGAGGCCTAAAATCCTAAAAAACTGGAGGAAGTGTGAATACTTGAGCTCGAATATTAATAGAACAAAGTGAAAAGAAGAAATCCGCCCTCACTCCAGCTTTATCTTCGGCTTTTTATAGCTGTAGATAACAGGCTGAGCGATTAGCCGCCCCCTCTCCGGTTTCTCTCCATTTGCCGTCTTTCTAAATTGAACATTTGTTAATACCCGACACCAGATCTGCTTCTTCACGGACCGGAGCGACGAAGAAAGAGATGTTTGAATGATATAAAGTCTATATCTCACAATCTAAAGTCAAAATTATCATAATAAGTTCACAGTTTTACAGTAAAAAGTGAGAAACTGCTGTTTAATCACAGGATCCATCCTCTAGAAAGCAATAGAGCGGTTTAGGCGGGATTCTTGTTGCCATGCCAACAAGCCGGCCATTGTTGCTAGGCAGACCATGGTTTCAAAGGTCAGAAAGTTTCAATTTTTGAAACTCAGAAATTTCCAAGTTTTGTCTTGAAAAATTCTGCGATTAATCTCAGAAATCCTGATTTTTTCTGCCAATCTTTGTCTTCTGAAACTCAGAAATTTCCTTAATTTTTTTTTTCTTGAAAGTCCTGAGACTTATCTCAAAACTTCTGAGTTTTTTTCTCACAAATTTTCAACTTCTGCAGCTCACAAATATTCTTGTTTTTTCTTGAAAATTTGTGAGAGAAAAAAAAAGATTTAAAATTTCCTTTTTTCCAGCAAATGATTGATTTTTGGACCTAAGAAATTTCCCTGTTTTTTTCTGGAAAATTTCTGAGATTAATCTAAAAATTACTGAGTTCTTTGGTAAAAATCTACAATGGCTCTAATATGGTGCCATGAATATAAATGAGTAAATGTAACTAATGATGGATTACCAATGAAAACTTCCTGCACTTTCTGTTTAACTTAGAAAGTAGAGTTTAACCTAAAGAAACGCTTCAGTTACATTTATTTAACAGGAGTAGGTTTGAGGTTTTCTAATTTAAGTCAATTCATTTTATATGTGTATAGCGCCAAACAGTTCAAGTTTAACTGTTTCTAGAAATATATATATATATGTACATATCTCTTAATGTTGGCTAATTTAGGGACCAAGAAGAAAACAAATATATATAGTAAAGCTTTTTTTCTTTTTTTAATTTCTTCCTATTTTTTGCATGTTCACCAGAGACTCCACTCTATGTGGATGATATCTGGATTTAGCTGCACTAAATTTAAAACTCTGGATTGGATGAGTCGTAAAATAAGGCTTAAAACCTCTTTCTGTCGGTTAGTTTAGTTTATAAATAAATACATTTCCATTTGGATTTTCTCCCAATCACAAACATTTTCTGCTTACTTCTGCAGACCTTTTGCTCTGGTAACCTGGCTGAACGCGACGCCTCAACTGCAGCCTGAATTCACTAAGAGTTAAGAAGGGCGACGCGCGTCCTTCAGTTGATGGGATTTATCAGAGTAAAAACAAAGCCTTGAGGTCATTAAAGTTCCTCTGATCCCAGAGTTAGAGATCTGATGAAGCTCAGAGGAAAAACACAAAAACCTTTATTATTATTCTCAAATAAAAGAGGATTAGACCAGTTTAAATACCAAAAACCCATTTAGGATGAACTCTTAGGTTTAAAGGCAGATGTCTGGTAGTTTTCTGTCCAATTAAATGTTTGTTTTTTATAGCTACTAGATAAATTGAATTAATCAGAGTCTTAAGTAAATAATACACATAAAGAAATGTCTGATTTAACTAAATAGAAAAATCATCAAATGGATCCGATCAATAAAACTTACCAGCATGGAGACATCTTCATGTCTTCAGAGAAAATATTTTCTTCACCGATGCTTATTTGGTCGCCAGAAAGATGTTCCCAAAATAAAATGAACTCAAATACAATTTAATTTGCACTTTAAATGGAGATGTTTTTCTTTTTGTTTTATTCTGACACATTTCTGATGATCTCTGATCAAATCTGATCAAATGTTTAGTGAAAACGTTTGGGTAATATAACACCACTGCAAAAATAATAATTCAACTTTTTAGTTTTTATTTACTATGAGTATTCACAAATGACGTGAAAATGTGCAGATTTCCCACTACGATACTTCAGATCATCAAAAACATTTTTAACAAGAAAGATAACCTAAATTAGTTTATAAAAAGATAGTTTTCAATCAACAAAAACATTTATTATTGACAGAAACTACAAATCAACCTGGTCTTATGTAAAAATGAACTAACTACAACAGCAGTCAAACACGGTGGTGGTGGTGTCATGATCTGGGTCAGTGTTTGTTAGTAAAGTCTCATTTGAAAAGTAGAGACAGAAAAATCTAAACAGAAGAAAAATGTGACACACTGGATGAAATGTGACAGTTTTTACATGAATCGGCCTCGTCACTGATGCGTCCGTTTCTTCCGCCCCGCAGTGCTGCACGCCCTGGACGGCTGCCAGCCGGGTCTTCCGGCAGGAAAACAACAAATCCAGTGCTTCAGATGTGGAGCGCTGTGCAAAGGAGAGGCGCTGCGAGTGCAGAGCAGCTACTTCCACCTGAAGTGTTTCACATGCAAGGGTGAGTCAGAAAACGTCTGCAAAATCCCAAATTTCCTCACCTTTGCACCAAATACCTGCGTCTATTTCAGTCCTGGATGCTTCTGTTGTGTTAGGTAACGCTCACATGCTCCAGTTCAGCTCAACAATGTGTTATTCCCACATGAAGTTTAAAAATATTGTCAGCAAATCAGTCAGAGTGAAGTATAAACAGTTCATAAATTCACATTTTGAATGGTTTTGTACTTAAGTGCTTAAAATAAACATTTAGTCGCTTTTTTGGCAATAAGATCATGTTATTGGTGTCTGGAAAACAACCTTCCAAATGTAACGACACAAATCTGCAACCCCAGCAGAATTCCACCCGTTACCTAGCAAACCCAGCAGAATTCCGCCCGTTACCTAGCAACCCCAGCAGAATTCCACCCGTTACCTAGCAACCCCAGCAGAATTCCACCCGTTACCTAGCAACCCCAGTACAGCTTCAGCATATTTGGTCAGCTGGTTTTAATAAACCTTTTATTAATATACAGTATGCGTTGTACAATGGCTGCTGGAAAAGACAAGTGTTAAGTTGTTGACTTACCATCAAGAAACCACTTGCTGTGTTCTTATTGGTTGTGCAGGAGGCCTCACTTCTGCTTTTTAAAGATGTACAGTTGTATTATTGCACATTTGTTTGCAGCCATTTTCATGTGTGAGTGTAAACGTCGAGTTGGGGGGCGTGGCCAGCAGCAGCTCCACTACAAAACACAAAATGATATTGATGAAAAAGTTATAGTTCCACTGGCAGATTATTTAAATTACATATTGGAAAAGTTATAAGTTAACTTATAACCTGTTTCACCTTTTATTAGTGAAATAATCTGCCAGTGAAAATAGAACATATTAAGGAATTATTGACTCAAAATAAACTCCTATATTTGCTGAAAAGTTCCTTATAAATTAGTTTTATGAAGAAATGTACTGAGCTGTTTGCACTATAAGGAGCTTAAAATATACAGAACTGATCAGATTGAAATCTCATTATCTAGGAGTGACAAGACGTGGTGAACATGTGACATGATCATGGAAGCACCTTTAACATATATTTTACACTTAGACAAAGATCTATTGTAACCCAGCCTTTATTGTATTTTTTTAATAAACTAATGGATCTTTAAGCCTCGTGAATCTGAATTTATTCCAGTCATCTGGAATGGGTTGTTGTGAGATCCTCCTGGGTTTGCAGTCAGCAGAGTTACCCGGCTTCATAGCAGACATATTTCCCGCAGCGAGCCTTTGTCCTGACTAATCAGTCCTGACAAGCTGCTCATGTTGTTGCCGACTCTCTGCTGTTTACGGCCTGGAGAAAACAAAGACACTTTCAGCAGGAGAAAAACTCTAAATCTGTAGAAACGTGGATTTAAATGTTTAGAATCAGATGAGTGTCACATATCAGGTTAATCGGGAGTTTCAGTTCTTGTTGTATGTTTTTGTAAATTAATATGGTGGTAATGTTTACAAAGTATTTTTGGTGTAGTTTCTAATGCAAATATCTTAATACAGTTGAAATAAGACAAAATTAACTTTTTACCAAGATTTATGAGCTTGTTTTAAGTAAATTAAGCATTAATGTTGATGACATAGTTTTAGTTTCGCTTCCATATTTTTCACTTATAACATGAGAAAAATGTCTTATAAGTGAAATAATCTGCCGGTGGAACTAGAACTTTGTTGCTAAGTAACAGGCTGGGCTTAGCTGGGGTTGCTAGGTAACAGGCTGGGCTTAGCTGGGGTTGCTAAGTAACAAGCTAGGCTTAGCTGGGGTTGCTAGGTAACGGCGCCAGTGGAACTAGAACTTTTTCATCAGTACTGAGGAATTACTTACTTAAACAAGCTCCTAAGTTTTGACTAAACGTTCTTGTAAGTTAGTTTTGTCTTATGTCAAGTGTACTAAGATATTTGCACTGGAAACTGGATCAAAATCACTTGATAAGATTTTGTGTTTTGCAGTGAATCTGCAGAATATATCCAAGGATCAGCAGCAACACTAGATAGTTCTAGAATAAATAAATATTTTAATACATTTGAAATAAGACAAACTGACTTACAAGTAAGATATAAGAGCTTGCTTTAAATAAATATGTCCTGGATATTGTTCCAAAAATCCTTGTTCCACTGGCAGATTGTTTCATTTATAGTGAGACATTTTTCTCATATTATTAGTGAAATAATTTTAAGTGGAACAAGCTCCTATGTCTTGCTGAAGATAGTTTTGTCTTATTTCAAGTGAACTAGAATATTTACATTAAAAAATAGACCAAAATACTCTGTAAGGTTATAATAAATAAACAGTCATAGTGAA